>NC_135930.1:6216483-6276483 GCF_964058835.1 Carex rostrata | reverse complement strand
ATTTCTAAGGGAGAGCAATTGAAAGTAGGGCTGTAAACGAATCAAACTTATCACAGTTTGAGTTTGAGTTTAAGTTTGATTTGAATCGAACTGGTTTGATTTGTTTCGAATCGAATTGATTGCGAACTGTAAATTTTTCGAATCAAAATCAATCGAATTACGAACTACAATTTTTTTGGCAGTTCTAGTTATACCGATAGTTTATGCATTAGTTTTCTTCTCGCATAACAAAATTCACACGATTTCTTTTTACCTTTTATAAATTCACATTAATAGATTATGGATCACTTCAAGATTTCATTACCTTTTACATTGCTGGATTGATTAAAATTACGACACAAACTTAGTCAAATAAAACTTATTCTATTGTTAATTTGTTATGTTGCTGAAACATTTTTCTATTATAAATTATCATTATATTAATAATTTTGAGCTGTGATATAAATTTGGTTTCTACATTATTAAAGATTAATGATTGAATCTATTAGTTGCATTATTTGAGATTCGAACCTAAATAGTTCGCGAATCAATTTCGAACGAATTATATTCAGTTTAAATTTGATTTGAATAACATTCAAACCGAACTAGTTTAATTTGTTTAAGAACAATCTAATTTCTAATCACGAATTACCAATTTTTTTGCAACTCCTAATTGGAAGTGATAGTAATACTCAAATTTTCGTTAAAGTACACCAAGAAATTTCTAATAGAAAATTTCGATGCACGAACCTGAAAGTTGTTGAAGAACAAACCTACCACGCGTTCCACGCCAAAACAGCCTGTCCTTTTCTTTTTTGAATAGCCCAGACGGAACATAAATCTGCTGTTATTACTTGGAAATAACAGGAACCTGTTATTCACATCTCAACCGTTAAAACTTATCCAAACGTGAATATTAACGAAGCAAGTTTTAAGCACCAATCTTGATAAAGACCAACGGTTGAGATTTGAATAGCAGGTTCCTGTTATTCAAAGGAATAACAGCAGATTCATTTCGAGCCTAGACAGCCTGTCAAGCAAAAGTCGCAAACGCAACCTTTGTACCGGATAAGGAACGAGTCGGTCGATGGAAATAAATCTGCTGTTATACCCTGGGAATAAAAGGAACCTGTTATTCAAATCTGAACCTTCCAAATTATTCATGCAATAATCTCAACAAAGAAATTTTTTCTATGAACGAATCACATCGAAGATCAACGGTCAAGATGCGAATAACAGGTTCCTGTTATTCCGAAGGAGTAACAGCAGATTTATGTCCTCGATCGTGGCCTCCCAGTAAAAGTTGAATTCGTATCCTCTGAGATATCACATATTTTCCGTGACCTTTTCGAAAATCTCAACCGTTGCAATACGTTCTGCGCGAATCTCAAAGATCAAATAATACTGGCCCCCTACGTTACCCCCGAATAGGCACCGGACACGTAGATCACGCAAATTATGGGATATCTTAGAGGAAAGCACTCGTAAAAGTTTTGCACGTCGATAGATCTGGACCGTTCAAGACCAGGCCAACTTCCATCCACCGCCAATGTTTCTGATCTCGCGCTATAAATTCATAAACTTAATGCTTTGCCCTCCTCGCATTACTTTGGCGCAGTCGCCTCCTCCTCTCTTTCCCTGCCTTAATTTTTTTTCTCTTTTGACGGTGGTGGTAGCAGTAGCATGGTTTGCTATTAGGAGGGTGCGGCGATGAGTCGTCGGTTTCTTCACGGAGGCTCTAATTCATAAGATCTCTCTTAAGTTTATTTTCGAACTTTGAATTTGAGGCATCCCCTTATTTGTTCAATTCTATCTTATCAGAACTGGTGGGTGACTGCTTGTTAGTAGATCTGGCGCCAACCTGAAATATTTCGACGGGGACTTTTGAAATCAGTTTCAGATCTCGTGTTAGATGTGAGATCGATCTGATATAATAAATCTAGCTCATGTTATCTGGTCTGATCTCGCACATGGCGGTTATTCTATTGAAGGGTGACTTGCTTTGAAGAAACGAACCCGTTTGATCCTGATTCACTGCATCACATCTCGTAGAAACAAACTTACGACTTACAGATTTGCGGTTGTGTTGTTGAGTCGTTTGTTTGTTTGGTTCTATCAACTAGAAGGTTTGAGCAAGTGTGTATTGTTACAGGTGTAAGCTTTCTGATCTGATCTCTTGTATATATTTTGTACTTTAGAGACCTTTGCCATGTTGGGTGCGCTCGCATGGCAGGTCACCCATAGTAATAAAAAAGATTTTTTTTGTTTGGAGGAGAACGCATGGGGATTTTTTTCGCCCCAGGTTCTTCCTCGTGTGTGTGTGTGTCTCTCTCTCTCTCTACCCCTTTCTCCGTAGATTTTCTTTACAGAGCATCTGATTGCTGAACAACCTGCTCTGTAACTTGCGTTGATGATGGAAGCATTGCAATTGAAGCCTACTGAACTACTATATTGAGGTATAACTTACAGTTGACTCCATTTATTAGTATCAAAAAGTCACAATAATTGAAGTATTAAATCAAAACGAATGATTAAAATATAACGCCAATTTAACCTGGAATTGATTTTATCAAGGTTTTGTTGTACTGTTCACTGATAAAATGATTACATGAACACAGTTGAAACATCAAGTGATTGAATCTATTTGAAGCTCGATGCATGCAGTAAGAAGTTTGGAATTGCGTAATAATAGTTCATAATTTCACAAATTATTTCCTTCTTGTGTACGAAATTTAAAGTTCTGGCAATTTTAGTAGCGATGCACTTGCTGATGTTATTGAATAATTGTTACCTTAATCATTATGTCAGTGAGAAGTGATCTTATGTCCTGATATTACAAAAATGCAATTTGTTCAAATCAGCAAATTATCAATAAGGTTTTTTTTCCCAAGCTTGGTATTCTTATGATTTTTTGTATCAGGTAGTAGCCTGCTGTATGTAAACATTTGCTGGGTTATAAAAAATTATTTGGACTATGGGAAGCATAGTAAAACTTGCTAAACCATTTTTCTTTGATGAAAAGTTGTATCTGAAGTCTATCATTTGAATGATTGGAGAAATACTTGAATTTTGGCGTTTTTGTATGTCCATGTTTATGGGAACATATACTTTAGCTTTGTATCAGCATTTGAGAGGTTGATCGTTTTTTTTCAGTATATGTATAGGGGAGGTGTTGTCAAGATCTCCATGTTCTAGTTTGTATGTTGAGATTTTATTGGAGGTGCATATCAGGTTATTTTTGCTATTAATTCTGTTCTTAATTTTATTATTTTTCTATAAAATTTTGTATGTCTTTTCGCTGTCTTAATTTCTGTAGTGCCAAATCTGAGTGTCTACAACAAGAGTATGAATCTTGAATGTTTACACCTAAATGTGTAAAAACCTGAAAAAGAATTCTTGAACTATAGAGTAGTTGTAAGAAGCTAGATTTTGTTTTGATTTTGGATAACCTGTCCATGCTGTGATCATTATTTCTTTGCATGTGATCTTCTGCTTAGCCTGTCAGTTAGCACTTGACAAAAGACATTTATTTTTATCAGGCAGGTATGAATTTGATGAATGATAGTGTTGGCACACTTGACAAAAGACATTTATTTTTATCAGGCAGGTCATGAACAATTTTTTTTTAGTTGGAATAATGTTTTATATATTATGAAAAATAATTATTTAATTGGGAATTAGTAGTGTCATAAGTAGAATAGAAAGCTTATTATTTTGCGAAATTTCTTAAATGTTATTGTGGTCATATACGAAGGAAAGTGCATTTAATTTTGTAGTTTCCTTTTTGAGGTGGAAAGGATTTTTTTTTTATCATGATTAAAGGGAAATTTGTTGGTGTGGATCAAGCATCATTTTACCTTTTGAAACGGATCTTTAGCTCAATCGTATGGACAGAGTTCCTGAATTTTCAGGGGATGATGGTTCGAATCCATCAAGATCCATATATAATATATATGTAATTTTTTAAAAGATAGTTTTTAGTTCTATTTTATATAGAGTTCAGAAAAATAGAAGGAACCGACTTTACAATATGTTTAGTTTAAATGTAGTTTATATAGCTATATATCATTTGTGCCTCAAAATTTAATTTAAAAAAAAATGATTATAGTTTTTGTTTTATGTAAAGAAGGATTACTGTTGTTGCACAACATTATTATACAGGTTTGATACTTTTCAGAGCTATTTGATTCCTAACCCGTGCCCAATTCATGATTAGAATCAAGCTCAAGCGTGAAGCCTCAATGGATGCCGGATGGATGTCTTGTGGGAACAATTTGGGCTCATACTCAATCGAGTCCCGACGGGTTTCTACGTCTGTCTGTCTGGTCTATTTTAAGATTAGTTGAAATATAGAGTAGTTCATCAGGTGATTCCGAACGATGGATTCGAATTAAAAGGTTCTGATCCAAAACTCAAAAATTGAGTTACTTTGGACGATCCGGACCCCCATGTAATTGAGAGATTGAGAATATTTCGATGCTTCAAAACATAGTGGATCTATTTTCCTTCATTTCAATTATTTCATCTGATGTATTTGTATCCATAGAAGTCAGCTCAATGAATAATGAAATTTGTTTATCATTCTCCCAATAAAAATGTTATCATACTTTTGTTGAGGCTTTTCCTTCATTCCAATTAGAAGGCTTGCATATTCCGCAGGCTTAAAACAATTAATTATCATTTTTTTAATTCACTGTGGAGATCTCATATTTGGAATATTTTCTCGTCATGAACAGAAGTTTTATATTGCTGATTTTGTATTACACGAGTAGCAACGGGTAAATTAATTCTTAGTAATGTAAGTTAATAAATATCCAATGAATTTATAACGAAGAGGGTCCAAATGCTTCTATTTTTTGTGCCTCTATTATGCCTATTTTTTTTTAAAAAAACTTAATAACTCAAAATCTAAAACTTAAAGAGTTAAAATAAAACTGTTGGATATGATTTGCATCATTTTATCTATGCACGTGTAAAAATTATGACATTTCAACTTTATTTTGGTTATCATCAAGAGCTTGTAAAATGTACTAATGTGGATAATTTAGAGATGTAGTTTTTCAACTTATTAATTCACGTCCTTCAAAAAAAACTTATTAATTCACATAAAAAACAAAATTGAGATGTGATAATTTTTTTATGAGCATATAGAAAAAATAACATAAATCACATCCAACGGTTTTATTTTAATTTTTAAGTTTTAGATTTTGAACTATTAAAATTTTTAAATATAGAGGCATGATGGAGACATTTGAACCCTTCTCATTTATAATATTGTTTTTTCCTCGTAGTAATTTAAGGCTGTGCTCTAGAAACCTTCGCGTAGAGGGAAAGAACAGAAGGGAAAGTGAGGGATTAGCGCTGATTTTACTTCCTCAACACTCCGATTTAGGAGTGATAAATCTCAGAGCTTTTGCACAACAAACTCAACTTCTATCGCCTCCGCTCCCCTCTGTTTTATTTTCGATTTTCCTCTTCTGAAGCAAGGAAATAACTCGGTCAGATCTAAGCTGCTGGAATTCCACCTCTGCTTCCTTCCCGCCCCTTCCCTTTGATGAACGATGTTTCACCTTGTGTGGAGCACAAGCCTAAAGGCCTAGCTACTAATTCCACATCTAGCGTTTTTGACGGATCTGATAGTTCCTTTCAGTTGCAGAATAATGCGTTGCTTGACTAAACCTGGGCTAGTGCTTGCCCTTCACAGCTAATACACTGTCTCGTAATATTTTATGGAGAATATATATTGGTGATTTTAACAAGTAGCTGATTTTAAAATGAAAGTCTAAAGAAACTCTTTTATTATGTTTAAGCATTTAAAATTCTCATAATTGGAAGTTGCTAATACTTTTCTTATCATTATCACTATCATTATTGTCAGTATTATTATCATCATCATTATTACTACTACTATTATTACTATTACTATTACTATTATTATATTAAAAATAATAAAATTATTAGTAGTGTCACTATTATTATTGTTGTGGTTCTTAGCATTTTTATTGCCAATATCACTACTATAATATATTTTTATCATATAATTCAATTCCTTTTAATTTGGTTGTAATATTATTGTGAATTAGTTTGCTATTATTTTAATTTTAGTTTGTTTTTCATGAATTATTAACAATGTACTTCTTAACTTGAAACTTCTACCTAACAAGAGTAATTTAAGTCGTGACTTATGCTTTAAGTTTAGACCAATCATGAAGAACTTAAATTATAAGCCATTTAATCATTTTTTATCTGAAGGAGCAACCTAACATGACAGAAGGGATTAAAATGGATGTAAGGCTCATGGGGGTACAAAGGGGTGTTCATCGGTTCGGTTCGGTTGAAACCGAACCGAACTTAGCAAACCAAAGTTATAATTCGGTTTTAAAAATAGAACCGAACCGAATCAGCATTGCAACCGAACCGAAGTTTTATTTCGGTTTGTTCGGTTCAAAACAATTGATTTATAATAAACCGAAGTATATTAAGAAATAAACCGGAGTATTAAGAAATAAACTAAGATATTTAGAAATAAACCAAGTATTTAAAGCAATTGATTAAGAAATAAACCGGAGTATTAAAAAATAAACCGGGTGGTTCCGATCAAATTCATATTATATGAAAGTTCGATCGGTTCGGTTATTTTGGTTTTGAAAATTTTCAAACCGAACTGAACCGAAGTTATAATTCGGTTTTGAAAAGCCAACCGAACCGATCCAATAAACCGAAATAACCGAACCGTTTAAACCGAACTAATTCGGTTCGGTCCAAAACCGATTAAACCAAACCGTTTGAACACCCCTAGGTACAATGCAGAAGTATGGGTGACTATGAGACAAATTAGTGACAACAAATTTCTTGCTAGGTACTAATGGATGGTTTAATTCATACAATTTGGGTTACTAATTTAAATTTGTTGGGAAAAATTGCCCTCCATCATGAAAGGGGGTGAGCAAAATATCCGGAATATCTCACTTGTCATTTATAATCCCCTGATTAATTGGTCCGTTAATTAAAAGAAACAAACGTTCATTTGGCATCAAACTGTCTCTGCATCTGTTCAAAGTTCATCAATATATTAATTAATGCATTGCAATCTAAGATTGTGCTATACTATCTCTGTCAGATTTGGTCTTTTTGTAAGTAGAAAAAAATAAAATTGATACAAATTCAAGATAGACCATATAAAATGATATAAAACATCATGCCTAATGTCTAAAGGTACTAATATTGAATTAACTTAACAATTTAATTAATATTTTTCAATCAAATAAAAATAAACAAAAATAATGTGGTCAATTATGAGCTATTGAATCTGCAACCTTTTCATTGTTTATTAAAAATTTAAAACTACAAGCAACATCTGAAAAACGAAAGATAAAATAGTTACAACGTATACGATCAATATTTAAATTAGTTATTAACTTTGAATTTGTAACTTTATTAGGCTCTAGCCATCTTGTAGATCAATTATATCGTCAAGTTGTTTGTATTAAAAATATATAAGAAGAGATCCCAATGTACAATTGTTGTCTATTTATATAGATATGGGCTCAAATAGCCGGAAGGAGATCACTTGCTCCCCAGGGTGCAGGAAAATTCTGCCCCCTCAGTCATTGTCGGGTGGAAAATTCTACCGACAGTGACTCTGGAGGCAAGAATTTCCTAACCCCCGGAGACAGAGGATTCGGTCTCCAGAAATAAATCTGCTATGATCCTAAGGGATTGTAGGGTCCTATGATTCTAAATTTAACTTTTCATTTTTTTGAATTGAACGAATCTCTATAGAAATTGTTTTATATGTACGAATCTCAAAACAAATAAAAAGTTGGATTTAAAATCGTAGCAGATTTATTTCCTTCGGTCTCCAAATAGCCAGGGTGTAGATTTTAACATCAAACTTTCGGCTCAAATCAATAAAGAGGTGAGAGAAACATCAAATTTTAATAATCAATTAAATTTTTTTTCTTTATTACGGCCCAATTCTAGTGGGCCTTTTTGGATGAACAACTAGTTCGACGAGAGTCGAGTGCAAGTCAATTATAAAATTCCTAAACAAAACAAAGGTAAATTAAAATATTTATCAATTTATTTTCAAAGGTAACAAAGGTCATTTTCTTTATTCAGAAGTGTACGCGATTTTTATTAAGCAAATTAAATTAGGTTTTCATGCTTGAAAATTTAGCGCAATAAGAAATTTTTTTTTCTACAATATTTTAAGAGGCCATCTGATTTTCTGCTTTATTTAATCACATAGTCTTTTGTTTATTGTTTAATAGATGAATATTGATGATTCAACAATATATAATTTCAATCCGTTGAAGGTGCCTTCGTCCCTCGTTATGAATACTAGAATTGTGTTCCGCACTTCCCTACGAGTTTAAAGTAGTGGCGGAATTAGATTTTGTTTTTTCTAGGAGAGCTATAATTAAAATGCACTATATGCAGTGAGTGAGATTTGAATTCATATCTTCTCAACTACAAAATTGAGTTGTAACCATTAGACTACAAACAAACATTTGATATTTATTTGGATTATATAAGACATCTAAAAAAAGATTAATTAAATTTCAATACACATAATTAAAATTTTTAAAATAGGGTGACTTGGCCACTCTTTTTTTCATAATTTAAATTAACAAAAAATACTATGAAATGACTATAAAATGACTTGGGAACACTAATAGATGTTTAGAGTTGCTTGCAAAAACCACATAATCAAGAACTTGAGAGGATTAAATAGTTGATCTGAACCGTTAAACATGTTCTCTTTATGAAAATGTGTATATGGAGACCATATTTTACATTTTTTAGAATTTGTTTATTTTTTTTTTTAAATAGGTAGAAAACCACTACTTTTGGATGGTGCATAATTTTTAGATCAAGTGATTTTCGACATATCTAAAAAAATATCTAAAAATGTAAAATTTGACCTTCAAGCACATTTCTATATGGAGATCATGTTTATCGGTTCGGATCAACTATTTGAACTTTAAAAATATAGAGATGGTTCCATAGTACGGGTCAATCCATAATATGCATATTACCATTGCCTTAGTCATGTTATTACTATAGAATGTGTTAGCACTGTTTGATCAATTGATTTATTCTTTGAGTGAGTCTATGGTACTATGCATATTACGATTTGTTACCGTGCTACGCAGGGGCGGAACCAAGGGGGTGAGAGGGGGGGGCCAGGCACCCCCCCATAAAATCAGGATGTTGCTTATATATATAGTCTAAGCGCACATTTTCATATGTTTTTTTACAGATGCATACCGATTGGCACCCCCCAAATTCAAATCCTAAGTTGTTCTTTCGTCTTTCGGCGGCTCGGCCCCCCCAAATTCAAATCCTGGTTCCGCCCCTGGTGCTACGGCTCTATATTTGAGTTTTCAAATCCTACCGGTCGATCCGAACCGTTCATCTTGTTCTCCATATTAATATATGTTTGGAGACCAAATTTTACATTTTTTGAAATTTTTTTACTATTTTTTTAGATTTATTGAAAATCACTGTTTTTGAATGATCCAGAATTTTCAGATCAAGTGATTTTCTAAATATCTAAAAAAATAGTAAAAAATTTTCAAAAAATGTAAAATTTGGTCTCCAAACACATATTAATATGGAGAACAAGATGAACGGTTCGGATCAACCGTTAGGATTTGAAAACTCGAATATAGAGCCGTAGCACAGTAACAACCCGTGATATGCATAGTACCATAGACTCACTCTTATTCTTTTGTTTATTATGTTTAACTTGAAAATTGTGGAGCAAGAAAGCTTGACACCTGTGGAGAAGATAGATTGCTCCGTTGTTATATGCTGGTTTGGGGATGTAAGATTAATTGATAATATGGAAATTGATGCACCAGCTGTGTTATAGGTTTTTGATGTTATGAAATTGTGCATTTTACAATCCTCAACAACTACATTGAGAGAGAGAGGTACTCTTTTGAGAAAAAGGAGGAATAAATCTGTACAAGGTGAGAAGGGGTAGATTGTTGCTTTTGTTTAAAAGGCCACTGGTTTATAAGTTTATTCCACTTTTTGACGAATTATAACATTTTCTTTTAGTATGTTTAGGTTTGATTGAGTTTAGATTTATGCAAAAATTAGTTGCGATAGTAAAAAAATTATTTATGTAAAAAATGTGACTTTATCTATAAAATTTAGATATAACTCTGTTGTTATTCATTTAACAAGTTTAATTCAGTAGATTCGACTAGATTTAAATTTTTTAACCTAACTGTCCGTTTGAATACCGTAATGCTTTTCTTCTTATTGATTTAGAGGGGCCGTTAAGAGTTGGGCTTAGGCAGGCCGTGAGGCCCAAAACACTTGAGTATCTCTCCATTTCTTTTCCCGCAGTCCGGACTCCTGACCCATTCCCATTTCCCAGTTTCTCTTTCCCAATTCCCACTTCTCTAACCTAAACCCCACTGGCCATTACCACCAGGCCACCAAAAGCGCCGGGTTCGCGTCTGTCTCCGGGCTCCGCCTCCTTGGTCCTAGCCTTCCAGCCTCCGCGATCCCTCTTTCTTGCCTTGCTCGCTGTTCCAGTTTTATGGTATATAGTGAGCTTTATATTTTGCTTCTGTTGTCTGAGAATTTTATATTTTCCTTCTGTTGTCTGAGAATTTTATATTTTGCTTTATAGTTTAGATTGGCGTATTTCAAAGACTTCCTTTTTCACTGGATGCAAGTTAGCTCACGAGTTGATTTAACTATCAGCTCGAGTTGACTCGACTCTTTTAAGTTCACGAGTTGAGTTCGAGTTACCCTCAGTTCACTCCAACTCGACTCGTTTGCAGACTCGGCCGCTGTCTCAGGTATTAAATCTCTTCTGTAGTATATTTCTCTTTCTTTTCTTGATGAAAAAGAGATCTCCATCTCGTGTTCGATTTTCTTGTACTTTTCATCATCGCCTAATAGTTTGGTGTTTATTCACTTTTCAGTAAAACTGAAGCTTTTCTTTTGTGAACTTGTGAAATTATTAATTTCAATCCATTAAATTCAAGGGATTTTGTTTGATAAGGTCATGCAAGTGATGACGAGAATGTAGACAGGGAAATCTGTACTCCTTTTTGAAATTCCATAAAGGGATGAAGACTTGGTCTAATTGGGAATCTCTCTGATGCTCTTTTCTGTTTTCTTCGATCAATGTCCGCAAGCTGCTTTTGAATTGCTATTTGATCTTCCCATGATTAATTTTTTTTTTCTTGTTCATACAGCATCTACTACGTAGTGAAGTATTTAATCTGTTGTTTATTGCATGATCTTTTCATTGTTTGTTTTGGTTTAAAATTATGTGGGGGTGTTTGAGAAGAAGAAGGTAAATGGAACCAGTGTTGTAAAATGCGGTTTGCATACCACATATACGGTATACGGCCGCATATGCGGACTTATATATGCGGATTTTAAAATAAGAATTCATAAATAATATATATGCAAAATTATAATTTGTCAGGGGTGGGCAGTTGCCTACCCCTGGAAATTGATTTTTTTTGGACCAGATATAGTATTTTTAGCCTTTGCCTACCTCTAAATTATTTGTTGCCTCCCTCTGGCCTCTGCAGCCCACAACTCTTGGCGTGGCCCAATTAATTCCTACCTCTAATTTAGGAATATAATAATTCCAATCAAGTGCAAGAAGCCCAATTATCCTTGGCGTGGCCCATTCAAAGAAAGAAGAGAGGTGAGATTTTTAGGTCCCTATCAATAGAAAGAAGCAGAGGCGCGGCCTGTTCAACCCTTTGTTGATTCAAAAGAAAGAAGCAGAGGCGATTCACGGAGGCTATTCAAAGCAAAGCACGGAGGCGTGGCCTGTTCAGCGGCGATTTAGAGCAAAGGTTTACAGAGGCGATTCAAAGCAAAGCACGGAGGCGATTCAGAGCAGAGGCGATTCACGGAGGCTATTCAACCCTGCTCACTGATTCACGGAGGCAGACCCTGCTCTAGCGACAGATTGACGGTTTGAAACCTAACTCTATTTAATTTATGTTTATAAATTGATAAAATCAGTAGTGACTAGCGAGTTGGATAAAATTGAGTACAAATATGTTTTCATTCTACTCAAATTGGATAATACCCAAATTGATTAGAAATTTATGTTTATACCCAAATTGAGTAGAAATTTCTGTTTATACCCAAATTTCTGTTTCATTCTACTCAATTTGCATAATTTATACCCTAAATTTCTGTTTATACCCGCTTTAGGTTGATTTTGTAAAATTGAGCTAAACCCTAAATTTTTGTTTATACCCTAAATTTCTGTCTATTAGAGTATCAAAGATGGACAAGTACTATAAGAGGACATCTAAATCTCTAATTGATTCACCTTCACAAGAATCACATGAGGTTGATATTGTTGAACAAGAACCTCCCTCTGATCCTGCCCTAAGGCCACCTATATCTGAATATAATCCAAATGAGCGTGACAGAATTCGTCAATTTTATCTAGTAAAAGGCCAATGTCAAATCTTGGCTCAAATCCTGGATTATTCTGCCCATCCCTGGCTCAAATCCTGGCTGCGCCACTGGAGACACATCTAAGATAAGAAATGAAGCATCTAATAAATGATTGATACTATCTATATGCATAAATATATGAGAGTTATAATTTCACAGCAGAATACAAAATCTCACAACAAATGAATAGTAACAAGTGACTAAATACCTAAATACCAGTATCTCCTCTTTACAATACCAGTACCTAAATAATAGTATCTCCTTATTTCAATCAATGATAAATAATAGTACCTAATTTGAATCAATGATGAACCATCCAATCTTATCAATTATATTACACAGTAGCTGTAATTTTTTTCAATCAATGATGAACCATTTGATATCATATTTGTTTCAATCAATGAACCATCTAATCTTACATGTATAGCTATATAATATATCAATTTCACTAATTACCAGGGGCAGTGACTAATTTACCCGAATCAAACTTATCAATTTCAGCCTAGCTAGATGGATTGGCAGTGACTAATTTACGAGAATCAAGCTTATTAAGGTTGATTTGATTACAGCTACTGTGTAAGATGGATTGGCAGAAACACACTCACGTTTGGCTTCCTGGTATCGATCAGAACTCAGAAGCATCAAGCCAGCAGCGCCGATAGGTGAAGAGGCGGAGGAGAGAGGCGATCGGTGGAGACTGGAGGACGCGCTGTGATGGGGGAGAGGCGTCGATTGGTGAAGAGGCGGGAGGAGAGAGGCGATTGGGTTAGGTTCTGATGACCATTTTGAATTTTTGAATTTTATTTATTCGTATCTTTAAGATAAGTATATTACCGAGATTTTTATTTTTACCCAAAATTTTTTTTTTTAATTAAAAATAACCATTGTTGGGCCGAATTTTTTTTATTTCGGGTGGCAGAAAAAATCCGCGGTCTAGGTATTTTTAAAAATTCGGCCCAACAGTGGTTATTTTTAATAAAATATATTTTTTTTGGGGTAAAAATAAAAATCTCGGTAATATACTTACCTTAAAGATACGAATAAATAAAATTCAAAAATTCAAAATGGTCATCAGAACCTAACCCAATCGCCTCTCTCCTCCGCCTCTTCACCAATCGACGCCTCTCCCCCATCACAGCGCGTCCTCCAGTCTCCACCGATCGCCTCTCTCCTCCGCCTCTTCACCGATCGGCGCTGCTGGCTTGATGCTTCTGAGTTCTGATCGATACCAGGAAGCCAAACGTGAGTGTGTTTCTGCCAATCCATCTTACATAGTAGCTGTAATCAAATCAACCTTAATAAGCTTGATTCTGGTAAGTTAGTCACTGCCAATCCATCTAGCTAGGCTGAAATTGATAAGCTTGATTCTGGTAAATTAGTCACTGCCAATCTAGCTAGGCTGAAATGGATAAGCTTGATTATGGTAAATTAGTCACTGCCCCTGGTAATTAGTGAAATTGATATATTTTAAAGCTATACATGTAAGATTGGATGGTTCATTGATTGAAACAAATATGATATCAAATGGTTCATCATTGATTGAAAAAAATTACAGCTACTGTGTAATATAATTGATAATATTGGATGGTTCATCATTGATTCAAATTAGGTACTATTATTTATCATTGATTGAAATAAGGAGATACTATTATTTAGGTACTGGTATTGTAAAGAGGAGATACTGGTATTTAGTCACTTGTTACTATTCATTTGTTGTGAGATTTTGTATTCTGCTGTGAAATTATAACTCTCATATATTTATGCATATAGATAGTATCAATCATTTATTAGATGCTTCATTTCTTATCTTAGATGTGTCTCTAACGTGCACAAATTATAGTTTTGCATATATATTATTTATGAATTCTTATTTTAAAATCCGCATATATAAGTCCGCATATGCGGCCGTATACCGTATATGTGGTATGCAAACCGCATTTTACAACACTGGTTCCATTTACCTTCTTCTCAAACACCCCCACATAATTTTAAATTCAAATATTAGGATGGAGGTGATAAGAGACAAGGCGGAGATGCGCGCCTGGTCCAGACGCATGCGCCGAGATGGCAAGTCTCTGGTGCTGGTCCCCACCATGGGGTACCTCCATGAGGGACACCTCTCGCTGGTCCGTGAAGCCCGGTCCCATGCTGACGTCATCGTGGTCTCAGTCTACGTGAACCCGGGCCAATTCGCACCGTCGGAGGATCTCTCCACTTATCCCTCCGATATGCAAGGGGATTTACAAAAGCTCTCCCAAATGGGAGTTGTTCAGGCCGTCTTTTGCCCCAGAAATCTGTACGATTATGACAGCCCGGGCCCACTTGCAGTGCCGCCACGTCATCACCTCTCCGTTGTTTCTGGTATGAGCTGAGAATGATTTTTGTTTGCTTTTTCATGTTTGTTTTTCAGTGTGATCTTAATAATTTATAATTGCAAATAAGGGCCGGTGCCAATTTTGATTATCTTGCTTTTAGTCGTATTGATGTGACTTGAATAAACTATGTATGATAGTTAATAGAATTTAGTGTTTTTAGGTTATTTTGTAAACACATAACTATATATTTAAGCAAAGATAAACATTGACAAACTCCACATGTCAATTTTGAGATAGGGTACTTAAGGAACTAATCAATAGGACATTTTGAAATTGATGTTCACATTATCTTTAACATGTTGAATACACTCACATGCAAATCAGGACAAGAGCATTTAAACTACCAAACCGGTCACTAGAAAAAACCCATTCTGCAATTGCATCAGGTCACTTGTATAAATTCACTTAGCACTGTTCCTAAGAGAAAAATCAAGGGACGTGATATGAGTACCCGCACTCTCATCCCCCATTATCCCTCCAATTTTATTTGTTCAATCTCATCCACATTTCTCATAATCTATAAGGAATTTTGCGAATTTAAAACCACGAACGTCTTCTACGCAATTTTATCTTTCAAATGAGATCCACGATGACATACTTTCGAGCTCGTCATCACACAAGTATTTATACCTAGCATTTTTCACATGACACTGCTGACATTTAAAAGTATTAATATTAAGTATTATAAGTATTTATATCTATGCACAGAAGTATTTATACCTATGTGGTCAACTATTTTTGTTAGAGAAAGGTTGACGCAGGGACGATTAGGGAAATGTGATGCCGGGTCCACGATTAGGGATAAAATACTTACAAGTATAGGTATAAATACTTGCACGATAAGGTATAAATACTTGCACAATGAGATATAAATACTTGTGTGACGATGAATCCGAAAGTATGTCATTATGGATCTCATTTGAAAGATAAAATTGCGTAGAATACGTTCATAGTTTTAGATTCGCAAAATTCCTCGTAGAATGTGAGAAATGTGAAAGATATTGAAAAAAAAAATCACCTCTAAAAACGTGTATGATTCTTCTCCCATGTAATTTGAGTGGTTCCTCTATATAGTTATATCAAGTTAGATATGCAAGTATTAATTTATTATCTTTCAAGTATTTATACCCATGAATTTAATTAAACTTGAAAGATCACAGTGTTGTGAATAAATTTAATTAAACTAGTTAGTTAAGTTAGTTTATGGGAAGTTAAAATCTGTTTAAGAGATGGGGGTACAATGCGGGTACTGGAGTGTGGGGATTGAAATAATTATTCAAAAATCAAATGGTCAACAGTGTCTTAAAATTGAAGTTACCAGCGGTGCCTAAGATCATTATGTAAAATTTAGATGCATCAAAGCAATACTTGGTAATTGATCAATCCGAATCGTACACAGTGAACCAGATGGTGTGATTCAATAGTACCCATCTGAAAGCATATGAACTCTTTATGACTCTCTGTTTCAGATGGTGTGATTCAATAGTACCCATCTGAAAGCATATGAACTCTTTATGACTCTCTGTTTCTAAATAGGGGAAGAACAAGCTCAAATTTCATGTATAGAGAAAGAGAGTGCCCATGAGACATGGATCAAAGTGGAGAGGCTGGAGAAGGGCATGTGTGGTGCAAGCCGGCCAGTCTTTTTCAGAGGAGTTGCGACAGTTGTGACCAAGTTATTTCATATAGTAGAGCCTGATGTTGCCATTTTTGGGAAAAAAGATTATCAGCAATGGCGCATCATTTCTCGCATGGTAACTTATTTCTTATTTTCCTACCAACCTATTGATTAGTACATAACAAATGAAAATTTACAAATTTGGATTGTAAGCACAGTTGATTCTTGGCTTAAGGATACTCTTTGACCTTTATGTTTGGGTTCTTGTAAATCTGTGCAAAATCACAAAAAAAGGAAGAGCACCACATTCATCCCTTCATTGATATTGTTTCCTTCTAAACAAATGTGTGAGAAAGATTAGTCTTTTCCGCTTTTGGAAGAAACTATGGGAGGGTTAAATATAAAGCATTTCATGTTCTATAGATCAAAACGATTTCCATGGTTATGTGTGCATAATGAGGTCTTGTAGAGCTATAATTTAAGAGTTTTCTTTGTTGTTTCTGAGGAAAATTTGTCTGCAAAAATGTTGCTATTTTTCAAGGAATTCATGCCTCTTTGTAATTCTCGTCTATGAGTCTTGGTGACAAACTGATATATGTTGAATAGAATCAATGGAAGTGAGAGAGCAATGATCTACTTTTTATTTTATTTCATTTTGAATGTTTTGTTGCTTTTCTTATTGCTTATTTGTAAGTATGGTTTTCCAACCTATAATTTAGGTACGTGATCTTGACTTTGCAATTGAAATAGTTGGATCAGAAATAGTGCGTGAAGCTGATGGCCTTGCAATGAGTTCAAGAAATGTGCGCCTCTCTCCCAGAAATAGGAAGCAGGTGTGTTATTAACATATCGTTTTTTACGCTAATTGTAGTGGAGAATTTACAGAATAGACCATACCTCATCAAGAGTTGCATGTAAATTATTCATTTTCTTATTGGAAAAATGTTACGTCTTTGATGCAATTAATTTGTAAACCATACAATTATTTCAGAACTGACGAAATGGGAATCATAATTACACATGATTTTTTTTTTTTGAAAGGGCTTTCTGCATTTTCTTGATATTGTGAGAACTGTCCAGCAAATTGTTCTTTTTTTATATAGTGTTGTACATAGTGATTAGTATCAAATAGCATATATTAGTGGTGCATGCCAAATAACGAGAACTCATCTATTAAAAAAATGGCCAAAGTTTTGCTTTAGAATTTAGAGTACTGATTAAACAATGAAAAAAATTGTATGCAACTTGTATCTGATGTCTAATCTCATTTCTTTCATGAGCCAAATATCTTATATTTATTCCTTTGTAGGCTCTGTCTATCTACAAAGCTCTTTCAGAAGCCAAAGTTGGTGTCTCAAAAGGAAGGATATTAAGCCAAGAAATTAAAGACAGTATTGTTCAGACAGTATCAGATTCTGGTGGAAGAATGGATTATGTTGAGGTAACCAGTTCAAATTTTCTTCCTGAACTTGAACACCTGGGTATGTTATGACTAGTGAGGCTATGGTAATATCCATATTACGGATCGACCCGTGCTTTGGATCCATATCTCTATTTTAAAGTTCAAATAGTTGATTTGAACTGTTAAACATGTTCTCTTTATGAAAATGTGTACATGGAGACCATATTTTATATTTTTTAGAATTTGTTTACTATTTTTTTTTTTTAAATAGGTAGAAAACCACTGCTTTTGAATGGTGCAGAATTTTTAGATCAAGTGATTTTCTACATATCTAAAAAAATATCTAAAAATGTAAAATTTGACATTCAAGCACATTTCTATATGGAGATCATCTTTATCGGTTCGGATCAACTATTTGAACTTTAAGAATATAGAGATGGTTCCATAGTACGGGTCAATCCATAATATGCATATTACCATTGCCTTAGTCATGTTATTACTATAGAATGTGTTAGCACTGTTTGATCAATTGATTTATTCTTTTGTTTATTATATTTAACTTGAAGATTGTGGAGCAAGAAAGCTTGACACCTGTGGAGAAGATAGATTGCTCCGTTGTTATATGCATTGCAGCTTGGTTTGGGGATGTAAGATTAATTGATAATATGGAAATTGATGCACCAGCTGTGTTATAGGTTTTTGATGTTATGAAATTGTGCATTTTACAATCCTCAACAACTACATTGAGAGAGAGAGGTACTCTTTTGAGAAAAAGGAGGAATAAATCTGTACAAGGTGAGAAGGGGTAGATTGTTGCTTTTGTTTAAAAGGCCACTGGTTTATAAGTTTATTCCACTTTTTGACGAATTATAACAAAAATTAGTTGCGATAGTAAAAAAAATTATTTATGTAAAAAATGTGACTTTATCTATAAAATTTAGATAACACTCTGTTGTTATTCATTTAACAAGTTTAATTCAGTAGATTCGACTAGATTTAAAAATTTTAACCTAACTGTCCGTTTGAATACCGTAATGCTTTTCTTCTTATTGATTTAGAGGGGCCGTGAAGAGTTGGGCTTAGGCAGGCCGTGAGGCCCAAAACACTTGAGTATCTCTCCATTTCTTTTCCCGCAGTCCGGACTCCTGACCCATTCCCATTTCCCAGTTTCTCTTTCCCAATTCCCACTTCTCTAACCTAAACCCCACTGGCCATTACCACCAGGCCACCAAAAGCGCCAGGTTCGCGTCTGTCTCCGGCCTCCGCCTCCTTGGTCCTAGCCTTCCAGCCTCCGCGATCCCTCTTTCTTGCCTTGCTCACTGTTCCAGTTTTATGGTATATAGTGAGCTTGATTAGTTTTATCTGCTATATTTTGGACTTCTTTTTCAAAGACTTGAGGTTTTCCTTCTGTTGTCTGAGAATTTTATATTTTGTTTTATAGTTTAGATTGGCGTATTTCAGAGACTTCCTTTTTCACTGGATGCAAGTTAGCTCACGAGTTGATTTAACTATCAGCTCGAGTTGACTCGACTCTTTTAAGTTCACGAGTTGAGTTCGAGTTACCCTCAGTTCACTCCAACTCGACTCGTTTGCAGCCTCGGCCGCTGTCTCAGGTATTAAATCTCTTCCGTAGTATATTTCTCTTTCTTTTCTTGATGAAAAAGAGATCTCCATCTCGTGTTCGATTTTCTTGTACTTTTCATCATCTAATAGTTTGGTGTTTATTCACTTTTCAGTAAAACTGAAGCTTTTCTTTTGTGAACTTGTGAAATTACTAATTTCAATCCATTAAATTCAAGGGATTTTGTTTGATAAGGTCATGCAAGTGATGACGATAATGTAGACAGGGAAATCTGTACTCCTTTTTGAAATTCCATAAAGGGATGAAGACTTGGTCTAATTGGGAATCTCTCTGATGCTCTTTTCTGTTTTCTTCGATCAATGTCTGCAAGCTGCTTTTGAATTGCTATTTGATCTTCCCATGATTGATTTTTTTTTTCTTGTTCATACAGCATCTACTACGTAGTGAAGTATTTAATCTATTGTTTATTGCATGATCTTTTCATTGTTTGTTTTGGTTTAAAAATGCATTGTATTTATTGTGATGAAGACCTAATGATGTTTAATAAGTATAAGAATGGAGATCTGAAAATGATGTTTTCTGTTGATGCCCGATAAGAATGTACATGAATTTTGGTTTTAGGATTTTGAGTTCAAGGGTTTAAGCCATGTTTATTCCTTTTCTTCTTATCGTCTCCTCTTCCTCCGCTTCTTGTGTGTGCGTGCCAGCATGTGTGCATGTAATTGATATCACCTGAGGTACCTCAAATTTTGAGTTTCAATCCTGACCGTTCGATTTGCCATAAAAGGTTGTAGAAGCTTGCTGCCTGTTGCATGTCCAAAATTTTTATAATTACCATTTTAAAGAAATAGAAATCCAATGTTAGCAGAACTTTCCAAAAAACTCAAAACTTAGACAATGTACATTTTTATATGGGCCTCAGAGAACAGTATGTTGAAAAACAAGTTATGATACTTACTGAGGGTCTTCACAATGCGTTTTATACTTCATGTTTATTGCTTGCTGATTTTTGTAGCTGCAAATTTTCCTTGTATACATTGAATTTCATTCTGTTCTGCTTGACTACGTTTCATTTCTCTTTTCACTAAATTTGACCCTTTGGGTGTCAATAATTAAATTGTTCGAATTATCAGATTTCACTATGATGATTTCTCTATATTATTGGTTGACTGCTTATGTCTACCTTACTTTTGTGTTGTTGTTGCCTTGTTGGGTTGATGGCTTGATGCTGCACTACATCTGTTGCCATTACTAAATGTTTGTTATTCTTTTATTCTAAATTACTGGCCTGATGATGAAAAGATATGGTAAAATAATATCTCAAATCCATGTCACTGTTGAAGCCCAATATATAATGTTGTATGGATGGATGGATGGAGAAGAGAGAGAGAGAGAGAGAGAGAGAGAGATTTGTAATTGGTACATGGACCAATTACATTACAGGAGGGATCACTTGACAATGGTTATTGTGAGTTGTGACAATCTTACAACGGATTTAAAAAACAATAAACAAAACTGAACATTGGAAAGTAAATTTATAGGATTTAAACTCAAACGGTGAGTTAATGCAGAGGATATGAATCCCCCCTCCCCCGGATTCTGATCCGACGGTCCTGATCTAAACAAAAATATTTTGTTACCTGAGGTGATATGAATTATCTTAACAAGGAATATATGTTTTGGCTCCCAGGCACTCGCGAATTCGCATCCTCTGAGATATCTCATATTTTGCGTGACTTTTTAGAAAATCTCAACCGTTCAAATACGTACTGCATGAATCTCAAAGCTCAAATAATACTGTGTGGTTACAACTGGATTTTTTTCTGACATGTTTGATTTACACATTGTATGTTTGGAGTCCGCATCTTCTGCATTAACTCAAAAAAGCATCTTTTGACTTTAATGCATCTTGGCATCTTCTGCATTAACTCAAAAAAGCATCTTTTGACTTTAATGCATCTTGGCTGTCTGGTCAGGATCGGAGCCAATCCGTTCCATGCCTATGATGCACAGGGCCCTTTAATATTAGTGCGGATCTCAGTCGGATGGTCCAGATCTATTAATGCATGTTCCGTTAATGTAGAGGATACACATTCGTATGTTTGGGCTCCAGTGACTTTGGCATGTTGAAACAGTACTATAAACACATTTATGAACATTCTGAAGGCCCCAATTTCATTTATTTTTATGGTTTTTCCCCTCAGCAACATACATCTCCTTAGAAATTTGATGTTTGTGCGTGTGCAATTGTTGAT
The DNA here is from genome assembly GCF_964058835.1 of Carex rostrata. Taxonomy (NCBI): domain Eukaryota; kingdom Viridiplantae; phylum Streptophyta; class Magnoliopsida; order Poales; family Cyperaceae; genus Carex; species Carex rostrata. The sequence goes on along the minus strand of NC_135930.1, from coordinate 6,254,807 downwards.
AATATTGTTCACTGATGTCTTCTGAATAGTTTTTTAAACTCGTGTAATTATAAGATTCCTATCTATTGCTCTGCTGCATTGTTTGTTTATTTGTGAGGAATTACCGGATTGCACTTGTCCATTTGTTCTGAATCTGCTTTATTAGTGAAACATTACCAAAATTGCAGTTTTTGTTTGCATAGAGTAATTTTAAGAGGACAAAAAGTTGGTTTTGCTAATGAGCTGAGTAAAAAAATGATGCTATATTTTCACCTTTTACATGGTATCTTTTTTCCTTGCCTTGTGAAGTTTAGTAAATAGGTCCTCTTAAAATATAGCTAATATCCTTGTACAACAATATTGGATCGTTTTTAGTGAGATTCAAGTGAATAGGAAAATGTGGATAAAATCTGCACTCCTTTGAATTTTAAGAAAGGATGATGACTTGGTTTATATGGATTCTCTCCGACGCCATATTCTATTAAGAGTTTTTATGAAGCTATTTTTGGAAGTGGACTTTCATTTTATGGCCTACCAGAATTTAGAATGAAGTTTGGTTTTTGCATGTTTCAAGATTTGTGAAACTTGAATTTAGTTTTCTTATTAAAATGTGATGCAGGGTTTTCATTTTTCAAATAAGTTTTTAGAGATTGATTTTGGACTGAACTGAGTGTAATTTAACACTTTCAATTCAAAAAATGTTTTTCCAGCCTGGTTTAAAGTATTTTTCTGGCGTTTTCCTTTTGTTTGTTGGTGAAAACCCATTTTACTTTGTGGTTATGAAGGCCCAATGATGCTGTACCATGATAAGAATGGAAATCTGAAAAATAGTTCTCTGTTGAGACCAATAAGAATGCCAGTGGTTTGTTGTATGCAAGGGAAATAAATCTATTGTAATTCTAAAAAAATTGCAGGACCCTATGATTCCAAATCCACCCTTTCATTTTTTTGAAATGCAGACTCTCAAAAACACTTATTTTTATGCACATCTCTGTTGAGACCAATAAGAATGCCAGTGGTTTGTTGTTTGCAAGGGAAATAAATCTGCTGTGATTCTAAAAGAAGTGCAGGACCCTGTGATTCCAAATCCACCCTTTCATTTTTTTGAAATGCAGACTCTCAAAAACACTTATTTTTATGCACGAATCTCGAAACAGATGAATGGATAGATTTAGAATATTAGGGTCCTGTGATTCGTGCCAAGTTAAAAGATGGATCCTGGACCGTCTGTTTCAATTGTACTCAGTCAGGTAACCTGAGGGGATGTGAATTCTGCTGCCTCCCCTGCTTAAAAAAAGAAAGGAAAAGAGAAGTATCTGTTGACTATGTTACAATGTAAGCCACTAGCCTTTAAATTTGGGCCCCAGAGAACTTGTGTTTAAAACTTGAAGTACTATGAATTTGCTGAGGGTCTTCTTAATATATGTTCTCTATTTATTTTGTTGTGACCTTTTCAATCAATATCCTGCAGATCGGCTACTTTCTCTATGGAGAATACTCTAGTATAATAGTATTTGGTTTTGTTCTTTTCTGAGTAGAGATTTGGTTTTGTTGTGAATTTCCTTTTTGCGAGTACATCTCTTATTTTCATTAAGTTAATTGTTTCCCCTGAAAAATTAACCAAAGGTTATACTATTTTTGTAAGCTCCTGTGTTTGAGGTAATTGTATTTTGTTACCGGTGTGATTTTTTGGTATTGACTGCTTCCTCCACTCCATCTTCTATGTCTTCTGGATCTTGCTTTGTTTTCATGTCTGCTTGCTCCTGAGCCTCCTCATCTGTCTCACTTGGGATATTTTTGGAGGAGAGCGACAGAGAGCTTGAGCGCTGCCTTCTTTTCAAGAAACATCTTAGGTCGATCAGGTTACCGGCTCTACAAGCTCCTGGTCCCACACACACCTTCTCGATGCTACTTTCAGAGTTGTTTTTCCTTTATGTTGTTCTTCTCTGATCTAGTAGTTTCTGTAAAGTGGTATTTCTAATATGTTGTTAGTCTTGTATGATATGTCCAACTCAACAACCGGGCTAGCCTCTCGAGCTCGAGAAGCAGAATGGAGTGGCACGACTGGTCAATCCAGAAAGTGTTAACTGCCTTCTAAGACAAAAGTGTTGGTTTTTTTATTGTACTGCCCTTCCTTCTGCCTACTCTTAGTGGCTGATGGCCCCCTTGATTCTACATGTAGAGGATCATCAAATGGGATAGATGCATGTCATTTATCTTCTTGTTTGGTTGGTGAAAAACTTTTTTAACTGAATTGGTTAAAGCAGCCTTTTGGTTCTTGGTTTTTGGGAGATTTTGTCTGTGTTTTAAAGAGCTTAAAGTTGTCTATATTTGCCCGATCACCGAACCTTCAGCTTGTAAACTCGTTCCTTTCCAGATCCTATTCAATACATAATTGCAAGGGTGGAAAATTTTTCAATAGTCAAATCATGGCAACTGGCTTGCTGGGGAGTGAAGAAGATTTTGCGAATGATTAAATTGGTCAAAGACATCGCTCGTCTTAGCGCACTCTTCCTTTTTTAGCAGGAGCTGGTGATTTTTCCTGCTTGTCCTGTTTTCTTTTCTTGGACTTCTTGGTCTCAGAGATTTGACACCCTTTTTGGTGAGTTCTCATCTGTTGTCGTACATGCAAATGGTACCAGTATGATTTGATTCTTGTACAGATCTCGAAAAATATGCTGGAAAGGGATGAATACTTGGTTTAATTTGGAATCTCTCTGCTGTTTTATCTGTTTTCTTTAATCAATTTCCACAAGCTACTTTGAATTTACTCTTTGATCTTCCCATGATAAATTCTCCTTTTTTTTCTTGTTGATACAGCATTATATAACCTATTGTTTATTGCATGTTCTTTTGGGAGTTTGTTGTTTTGGTTTCAAAATGCATTGTATTTACTTTGATGAAGACCTAATGATGTTTTATAAGTATAAGAATGGAGATCTGATTATGATGTTCTCTGTTGAAGTCTGATAAGAATGCACATGGATTTTGGCTTTAGGGTTTCGGGTTAAGGTTTCCTGAACCCATGTCAATTGTATTTATTATTTCTTTAAAACATGCATGTGTGTGTGGAGGGAGAGAGAAACAACACAAGTTGGAGTGCACAACTGCTGCCATAATAGGCTGAAGAAGCTGGGTCCATATCCTCTGAGGTAACAAAATATTTCTTGTTGCCTGTTGCATGTAAACGGGTTGAGTGGAACCATTTTCATACCCTTACCTGTTATGTTAATGAAAAAAAACTAGACCCTTGCTTGTACCTGATAAGCCAAACGAAAAAACCTTACCAGTATCCGTCTTATCAGATACGGTACAGGTCGGTACAGGTCAGGTAAACGGATAAAAGGTTGTCATTGACACCCCTAGTTCCATGTGTGGTCCGAACTGTCCGGATCACTCAAAATTTGAGATATCTTAGGTGATATGAATTCATTGCAAGTCAGTCATGGACATTTATATGGGCCCCAGAGAACAGTGTGTTTAAAAACAAGTTATGATACGTATTGAGGGTCTTCACAATGCATTTTATACTGAATTTGGCTAGTATAATATCAGTTTCAGCTTATATAACACCAACTCTAAAATCTATCAAATTGACTTCAAACGGTGAATCCAAACCGTTCAAACCGATCTACTTCATTAGTTGTGCGTTTACATGCAAAATTTATAACTTTTCGAATTTATTTAGTATCAAGTCAAGCGGTCAAATGTGTAAGTTTTTAAAGTTAATTTTAATACATTCATTTTTCAATATCTTTACCACTTGATTTGGTACTAAACTCGAAAATATAAAAATATTGCATGTAAACGCATCACTCATAAAGTAAATTGGTTTGAACGGTTTGAATTAGTTTTTTGAAGTACATTCAATCAATTTTGAAGTTAGTGTCATATGGCACCGATGTCATACTAGCTGGACTCTTTTATTCTTCATGTTCTATTGCTCGCTGATTTTTGTAACTGTAAACTTTCCCTTGAATTTCTTTCTGTTTTGCTGGACTTTTTTTCATTTCCCTGTTCGCTAAGTTTGACTCTTTGGATGTGAAAATGCACGAACTATAAGATTGCACTGTGATGATTTCTCTATATTATTGCTATTGCTTCTTCTTATTTCTATCTTTAACTTTTGCATTGTTGTTGTCTTGTTGGGTTGATGGCTTCATGCTGTACTACAACAGTTGCCTTTATTTAATGTTTGTTATTTATTTATTTTTTTCTAAATTACTGGCCTGGTGATGAAAAGATGTGATAAAAGAATATCACAAATTATATGTCACTGTTGGAGCCCAATATATAATGTTGTTGGATCGATGGATTAAGGAGTGAGTATTCCCTGTTGTTCGAAGTCTATTTGGAATGTAGGGGGTCAGTTTCGAGATTCATGCCATATTAAAATGGACAAACTCAGATCTCATTCTACACGGTCAGATATTGCACTGGATCTGAATTTCGGTAAGAGAAGAGAGAGAGAATTGCAATTGCTACATGGACCAACTGCATTACAGAAACAAATTCTATTAGTATTTATAAATTCAAGAAATATAAGACCATTACATTCACTTCTATTCTTCACCTTCCCTCCCTTCCTCTACTCTCATCCAAACAAGGTGTTAAGTGACATGGATTTGCCCCCCAATTTATATCACAGGGCTCCTTTAATATTCATGCGGATTTTGATCAGAAGCTCTGGATCTAAACAGAAATATTCTGTTACCTCAAAGGATATGGACCACCAAATTCACATCCTCTGATGTCTCTTATTTTGCGTGACTTTTTGGAAAATCTCAACTGTTCAAATAGGTTCTGCTTGGATCTTAAAGCTCAAATAATACTGCCCCCCTATGCTATCACCGAATAGGCACCGGGCACATAGGTCACGCAAAATACATGTTTTGTCGATGCCTATTCAAAGTTTGAGATATCTCAGAGAAGTAAATTTACCATGTGTGGGTTACCACTCTGGATTTTTCTTCTGACATGGTTGATTTATGCATTATATATTTGGGCTCCAGTGACTTTGGCATGTTGAAATAGTAATATAAATACATTTATGAACAATCTGAAGGCCTAAATTTCGTTTATTTTTCTGTTTTTTCCCCTCAGTAACATAATGTCCTTAGACTTTTGATGTTTCTTGTGTACTTGTTGATAATATTCACTGATGTCTTCTAAACAGTTTTTAAAACTTTTGTAATTGTCAGATTTACAGTATAGCATTTGTCCATTTCTAAATATTTAGTTTTCTAGTCATTAGCATATCTCCTCCCAATATTACAGTTTTTGACTAAAAAATCTATTATCTATAGAAGTTAAGTAATTTAAAATATTTCATAAAAGAAATCACTTGAACCTGATTATTGTTTACATATTGGCATAATGCTAATGACAACACTGTACATCCTAATATTTGAGGCTGGTACCATGCCTTTATCAGCCAGGTACATTTCAGGTTTTTCTTTCTTTATCTTTCCTTCTCTTTCTTTTTCCACAACAGCCCATAAGCACTTACAATACTGGTTTATGTTCAACTCATGTCTCATGTGCATTTCCTTTCTATAATTCAAATTTGACAGGGTACATTGCAATTTTCTTTTAAATATAGTTAATGATTTTTCTTTCCCTATGTCAGACTGTACTTTTCAGAAACAGTATCTATTGATTACAAGTAATTATTCTGATGGCCCAATTTTTTGAATTTTGGAAACTTAATTCTTATATTTTTTTAAACTTCTTTGCGGGGAAGGTTCATATTACATTACCAGCTTGTTTTTTTTTCTCCTTCTAGTAAGATACAAATGCTGTCGGAGGAGATATGCACATGGTGGAAATACTTGAACTAAATCCATTGTTTCTGATCCTTTTTTCATTTTAATTTTCAATTTCATTACAACTTTAGTTTTTCCAGTTTTCTTTTCGTCTAAATTTGTACTGTTTTAAGTCCCCTTGGCTCGTCACTAAAAAGCCCTTTTGCAACTCTGTAAAACAGGTTTCTCTTGAGACCTGAACCATTTTTCCATTTCAATGAAATAAATGAGGACTACGATCCTTATTATTATTAAAAAAAATAATAAAAAAAATTAACATGACATGGAGTCGTGAATGTGAACTAGTATCTTCCTTTAGAAATAAAAGGCTGCACCAAGTTTGTAAAGTATACGCTGAGTTAGTAATGTTACAATTTTCTGTAATTTTTGAGTTATCATTTGGTAGTTCTTATTGTACAGAAATGGAGGACAATGAGGGTCCGTACATAAATTGCTAGTTTCTCATCCCCCTCATGAATCAGTAAAGAATTATTGAATTGAGAGATGTGGAAGAACCAGAGAACGTCCATATGTAGAATTCAACCAGTCCGTCTAACTGGCATGAATATTTGTGTTTTATTCTCTTTACGCGACAGGAATTATACATCAACTCATGCCAAGGAAAATAGATGAGCCTTGCACAAACTTTCAATTTAATAACTTACTGATCCATGAGATAATGGAATGAAAAACTGACATAAAAAAATTAACACGTTGATTCTAAATTAGTTATCTGAAATTATATTAATGATTCTAAAACCATCTCGAGTTCTACATTTGATTAGAGTATGTGTTAATTCTTTGTGCAATGAGAATTAAATGTATGTTTCTGTAAGTTGTTTATGTGTAGATTCTGTATGTTTTAATTATGTGTAAAGCTGGTCAAAAAAGTGTTATTAACTACTTTATGTTAGGGGTGTCAATAATTAAAATAAGTTGCTTACAGAGGATGACAAATGTACTTCGTGTGTTCATCAGGTACTTGAGAAGATGATAATTCCATCAAGTTGAAATTTAGGGGCGGTATGATGTCCAACTGGAGCCGTTTGAACCCACGTCAAAACTATATATGAGTCTGACTAACACATTTTCTCCAGAACTTCAACAATATGTTTTTAACCTTCAACACCTATTGAATTAGTTTTAAATGACAAATTCAAACTGTTTTAGCTAATGAAATTAATGAGAGTTTCATTTTCATATAAAAATTAAATTTTTTAGACTTATTTACCATCAAGTTAAGCAGTAAAAAAATATTTTTTTAATAAAAATGTGCATTGTGTGGTAGGTGCTTTATTCTTGACATTTAACCGTTGCTATGTTATTTTTTTTTCAAATAAATTAAATTAGTACTCTCTTTAATTTAGAGAATGAAGTTCATTTTAATGTAGAAATTTGTTGAGCAATTTGCAATAGCATGAGATATTAATGAAAGTAACATTAGAATTTAGAAATATTAATTCGAGAATGCAACGGTATTATGGTGTACAGTGTACTCTATATATATATATATATATATATATATATTTTTAAGAAAGCATTGGGGTCATGCTGTCATGCCCCTACGGTGTGTTATAAGTAGTTGGAAGGTATGTCATGTATGAGAACTAACAAAGGCTGTGAATCATTTATCACCATTTTATATAGTTGATACTTCAATATTATTACAAAATTATTTAGATTTGTGTGTTTATTTAAATAGCTAGACATTGCATTTTTTTTAAAGCTCTAGTTTAGGCATATAGTATGTATTCTTTCATTACTTGAAAGTTTGGAGGAAACTAAACTAAGTTATGCTAAATTTAAATTCTGAATATGACATAATGATTATCATGTTATGGGAGGTTGGCTACTCTACTTTCATAAGCATATGAGGGCATATGCTTATAAGTTATTTTTGTGTTTTTAATATTCAAATTGTCGATCTGAAGTACTCAACATGTTCTCTATACTAGAATGTACTCGGAGGCCAAATTTTATATTTTTTGAAAATTTTTTTACTTGTTTTGAAAAATTTTGAAATTATTTTTCCAAAAAATGTAAAATTAGGTCTCCAAACATATATTAATATGGAGAACATGTTGAGCGCTTTAGACAGCCATTTGGACATTGAAAACACAAAAATGACTTATAAGCATATTATCTCATATGCTTATGTAAGTAGAGTAGCCACTCACCATGTTATGGTACTTACTTGCATGTATCTCAAAAATCAGATGGGTTCTTAATACTAATAAAGATTGCTATATGGAAATGCACCTAGTTGAACTATCCACACGGTTTCTGTCAGGAGAAAACATTTGACCGTTCATACAAAAAGCTTAAGCAGAACTAAGATACTTTTTACGTGAACACAACGACAAATGAAAAGAAACTGAATGTGATTATAGATGCAAGTTTTGTGCTCATAATGTCGAGTCTCTTCAGGATTGGTACTATAAGTTCTAAAATTGAAACTCTTGTCGAATTGTTAGAAGATATGAGAATTCCTGTAAAAATATTTTTCAAACTTTATTGAATTAAAAAATTCCTTCATTGAACTAAGTACTCATACTCAACGATGCGAAATAGATACTCATGCATTATAACGACAAGTGGTAATTTCTTATGACTCAATTTCTCATCATACTTGCATGTCTTTCCAACTGAACTAATTAAACCTTGTCCAGTAGAAACACCATGTTCTCCTGTACAATGCTTCTATAAGTGCGAAGTACCAAGTTGCTGTGACATTTGTTATCATCTTTCAGGGGCGGAACTAGAAAATTTAAATAGGGAGGGGCTAATCTATAAAATGTAATATGTGAATAAGACAAAAGAAAATATGGCAGGTGGGAATTGAACCCACGTCCTTACACATAACAACTAGAACTCAAACCACAAAACTACAAACAAATATTTGTTAGTTTATGAGGGGTGCTAAACTATATAAAAGTTCAAAAAACTCAAAAGTTTAATTAAAGTTTAATATACATAATTAAAAAATTTAAAATTATAGGGTGGCTTAGCACCCTCTAACCTATATGTAAATCCGCTCCTGCCTCTTTCCATTCACTACTACTACTTCAATTGTCTCAATTCTATTAAAATAACTCCAAACACCTTATTTCAGTTTCTTTTACTTTTTACTAGATGGGTTTTCGTCTGTAGCATTGCTAGTACCAACATATGCAGTAGGTGCCGGTATCGAATTCTGTTGTGGCTCGCTTTTGATAGGTTTGCTCGATGTTGCCATTTAGAGTGATGACCTAAATAATTCAAAAATTTAGTTATTATTTCTAAACAATAATATATGCTGAAGCTACTGAAGCATTTGGATATATAATATATACTGAATTATTAAAATGCATGAGATATGGTGATTTCTAACCTAGATTTTAATTTACATGAATTTGTATGTTGTATACTAATATAGAGATGCAAATAAAATAAGAAAGCATGAGACATTGAAAGTGACTCATATGTGCTTTATATAATTTTTAATAACATATAATCTTGAAAGACTGGTTTGCATCATATCTCTGTCAGAAATCGGTTCTTTCTTTTAGAAGAATGTTGCATTTAATGTCTTTGAAATTGTATCATTGTCAAATATGTGTTTATTAGACTGAACATTATAAAATTTTATAAATATTCTTGAGATTTAGTCTAAAATCTCACTGAGAGACAAAACCCTAAAATCTCACTAAAAACAAGATCACAAATCAAAAAATCTAACAAAAATAATAAATTTTTAGTGAGTCAAAAGCTAGAATCCAACAACAATGGTCAAAATTTAGTGGGAAAAGAGCAATAATCCAACAACAATAATGAAAATCAAACTACCATCTGTGTCTTAGATCCTTGGTAAGAGAAACTTGAGAGAAGAAGTCAAATTGTCGAGAGAGGAAGTCACTAAATTCAGTGAAACGAAGCAGCAATTCAAGAATAATCTATTTGTGGAAGTTCTTTACGCTCCGCAACAATGAAAGAAGAAGTCAATCCGTCACGAAGAAATGAAATTGAGAGAAGTTGAAAGGTCTAATTTCAGAAAACATTTTATTGAGTTAGTACATAGATATCTAATAAATTAAAAATTAAGGATACATATATTATCCGTATCTGCTTTCATAATTAAAAATCCACATAAATAATATATGTATCTATATCTACATAAATAATATATGTATTTGCATCTGTATCTACAAATTATCTATATCTAAATATTCATATCGGATCCGGATTCAGACGGATAATATCTGATGCGTTTGCACGCCTTATTGTTATTAGAACCGCGGATGCATTCTCTCTTCTTCTTTGTAATTGTTGTAATTATCAATTTGGAAATTTCCGAAGCGAAGACAATGCCCACAATTGTGTGCCGAGTGAAATATATATAGAGTTAGAGATCATAGAACATGATTTGTGAATTATTCACGATATATATAGAGTTAGAGGCCATAGTAATAAAATTCACGAAATATTTACGAATAATTTGAATTTGCTCCTGAGCCGATTGAAACGGTATATTATACGGCTCACCGAATTTTTACCGAATAATTCATAAATTTTATGAATTATTCGCATTTTGTATGCGTTTTCTCGGAAGATGCTGAGTTTAATTCAAAACTAAAATGTACGTAGGTGAGACATAAGTTAGATATGATAGGAGTTGAAAATCAATATGTCATTGTGTTATATAGAAGATAAAAGTCTCAGAAATTTTTACTCTTGTATTATTGTATCAATCCTTATAATGAGTCCCTTCAAATTAATAATTAATTTAGCATTAAGAAAATTGATTTTTTATTGTAATAGTATAAATTATCTTTAATCTGAACTCAATGTATAATTCTGAACTAATTCAAATTATTTTCAAATTATAAATTTTGAATCCACCGAACCGATTCCGAATAATTCATTTATCACAATAGATTAGAGAGGGTCGAAAAATAATTCCACATCGTATTTGCGTATGCGTCATAGAATAATGCTTGCATGGGAACAAAGAGAAAACGCGGTAGCACGCGATTGTGAATACGACTCCCCTAAAGTAACACACATTTTGGGTTTGGATCCTGTCCGTTTGATCTACTCTGGCAAGAATATTTTGAATTTTTCTATTAATATTCAAAATTATTAATTAATTACAAAAACTGCTCTCTTTTGAGTTGGAATTCGAGATTTGTCCAAACTGATATTTTGTTTTCCGATTTCTAGGTAATTTTCCAAAAAAAAAAAGTTTCTGATTTGAAGCCGATCAAAACCCAAAAAAAAAATTACCGTCTAATAAAATTGCTAGTTTCTAAAGCTTTTTTTTTTTACAAAACATAAAATGTTATAATTTATTTATTTTTTGTATTGAAATATTAGAAATATTTAATATATTTCTTTGAAAATAGATGAAATACTATATAATTTGATTTATTATAAATACTACGATAAATAATCCGGATCAACATTTTTCAGGCCGGATCTTTCATAGCTGTAAGAAAAATTAATATATTTATTTATGTGTTATTAGAAAAAAATAAAAATACTTGAATTCTGAGTTATTGATCCCGATTCAAAAATCACTTGTAGATAAATACAACAAATATTTTGATCCTTCTATTTTTGAGAGAACAAAAAAGTCTCGACATAACTCTAACAAATTGAATATTAAATAACTAAGTTTTTGTTTTTTTTTCAAAAATTGAAGGATTACAACATTTTATGTATTTACCTAGAAGTCACTTTTGAACCGGAATCAATAACTCAGATTTAAAATATTTTCTTATTTTTTTCCAACAACACACAAAGAAATATTTTAATTTTTCTTACAGCCGCAAAAAATCTAGCCTGAAAAATATTGATCCAGATTATTTGTCGCAGTCTTTCTAATAAATCAAATTACATAGTATTCCATCTATTTTCAAAGAAATATATTAAATATTTCTAATATTTCAATAAAAAAAAATAAAAAATTATAACATTTTTTGTTTTGTTAAAAAAAAAATTTAGAAACCGACAATTTTATCACCGGTAGAAGAGTCCAGTAATTTTTTTTTCTGGAAAGTTAACTAGAGACCGGGATATTCAATAAACATCGAATCAAATTTGGTTTGATGTCATATCTAATCATTCGATTCGCGTTGTATTTTGTGCGGAAATTAAATTTATAAACCTGAATTTAAATCAGATACACGACTTCAACGCGGATCTAACGGTCCAGATCAGATCCGACCCTTTTGCTCCCTTGTTGTTTTATGTAACTTGTCAGTATAGTGTGATTATTTCTTCTAAAACAAGCATATTTTGGTGTTTCTGGCTGGACCGTTAACCGAAGAGAAAAATAGACTGTGTTTTTGAGGATTCGAATAAGACCGTGTCAAATGTAAAATAATTTGTTTTTGAGGAATCGGAAGAACTGTGCTCAAATGACCAGGGAGCAGTTAACTGGTATCCCAACAATGGAGCAAGAGATCAATCCTCTTTTCTTCGCATTTGATACTGGATGAAAGCACTGAGGTATTGCCTATGGAGTTGCTGTGTCAGTAGGCTCCATAAGTGTTGCAAAATTGGATGGGAGAATTTTTTCAAATCGCGCGGCATGGAGTTAGCTTACTGGTAAGTGGTAACAGATGAATTCCATAGGGGAGCTGTCAGACGAAGAGGAAAGGGAAATTTGCAGCAAGCACCCTATTTAGTTGAAATTTTAATTCAATGAGCTGCTTTAGGTTTAATTTAGATAGTTTCTAAGTCGTGTTTTTTTCAATTCAGTAGTAGGATGTTAGATTTAATTCCCAGCGGATTTCAATTGCATCTTTTAGATATTATTGGCCCTTCCTGGGAATGTTTTTTGTAATTGGCCTTGTTTATTTAATATATCATGCCTACGGGCTTCAAATCAGAACAACAAAAAAAAAAAATTGTTTGCCCGAAAAATCTGTACAACAGTGGCCCCCACTTTGTCAGAATTTGTCTTGTGTGTCCGTGCTTTGTTCTATGACCTTTAACTATTGCTATGTTATTTTTTTTTTCTTTTTTTGAAAGAACTTTAATTAAACCAGTCTCTTTTAACTTGGAGTATGAAGTTCACTGTGAGCTAGAAATTTGTTGCATAATTTGCAATATCTCGAGATATTAATGAAAATAACTATATTAATTTGAAAAATGCAACGGTAGTATTATGATGTGCTATAAGTAGTTGGAAGGTATATAATGCATGAGGATTACAAAATTGTGAATAATTTCTCATCATTATATATAGCCTATTCTTCTATATTATTACAAAAGAAAAAAAAAAAATTTGTGTGTTAATTTAGATAGGTAGACATTGCGTTTTTCTAGTTGAAGTTCAAGCAGACATTTGAAAAAATTTGAGGCCACCCTGTGGGAGAAGCACTGTGGTCGGGGTGGCATTTGAAAATTAAAGAGAGGTGCAGCACGCATCTCTGGTCTGTCTGTTTATGTGCTTGGCGTAGGAGCAGGGTATTTTGGTTTTTTTTGGTGAGAGGCATTGCGATGCCAAGTTGTATACTTCCTGATGTACCCTGTTTTCATTTGCTTAATATTAACTCTGGCAGCCACTGCCTGAATTCAAAAAAAAAAAAAAAAAAAAAGAAGTTCAAGCAGACATTACTCCTAGTTATTGAAAGTTTGGAGGAAACTAAAATTAAGATATGCTTAATTTACATTCTGAATATGGCATACTAAAAATTCTGATATATTGGCTAATACGAATTTCTACATAATTGCAACGGATTTGTTGCATTTAGGTGTTTCATGGTGAGTTTAAATACAAAATCATGAAAGAAGATTGCACAATGTATAAAGCAAATATTACAAATTTTCGAAGTTTCTCATCCGCATGCTCATAAAACAATTTATTTCCATTTATCGATATTTTGTCCACAGAAATTTTACATATGCAATACAAAAGTCAGATTGAGATTCTGATGTAAGTACAAATGGTATTCTATGATGTTGCATGGAGCATAATGCCGTCAAATTGAGATTCAGAGATAATTCTCATCTTGGATGCCAAAGGAGAAATTTTGTCTTGATTTTTGTTCCTCAATAGTCTTTATTTTGGTTTTCTTTTATTATTGTATCTTAAGCAATGGTGTTTTGTAAAATTCAATTTGAATGCTTGATTTTTATTTTTTATTCGGAAGAAAATAATTAGTAAATATAAAGAATGCAAAAGTTATTGTTTTTTTTTGTCATGGTCAGTAATTAGCCGACATACTAAAATACAATTTTTGAAATTTAGAATATTTGCAAATTTTCTTGAATTAACTAAAATTTCCTAAACAAATTAGCACTGTAAATTTAATCTTGATGCTCTCTCTTTCCAACCAGAGACCGTTTGTTTGGAAAACTTTAATTAATATATACAAAAAATAATAAATTATTGCTGGAGAAATGCAAGCTTGAAAGCACTTATCTATTGTTTTGATGTTTTGGATTCTCCAATTATATCTTAACTAGAACTAGATAAAAAATGATCAAATAAACAGTAAAACTAGGAGCTCTTCACATTATGACGTCACTACATCAGTGGTGTTGGACAAAAAGGCCAATAAAAATATGGAATTACGAATACTATTAGGCAAATTCAAGCAGTTTAGCTGAAGTTCATAAAAAATTACACAAATTTGAACAACACATTGTGAAGTCTTCAAATTTAGGCCACTTTTGTTTAATTTGCAGCCCGTAAGCATAAATGTAGGCCCATTTACCATTTTTGAAACCCAGTTGCTATATCCAGCCAGGCGATATGCACCGGAGCCACTTAAATTTCCATTGGAGTCTTCTCTGTTCAAATTTTGTGCATTGTATTCTTCGTTGTTCTTTTGACTTCGGAAAGATGAAAGTTTGTACACGAGAGAGGAGGCTTTGTGCTCCGGTTGTCTATTAGTGTGTGAATGCGAGGGGCTTAGTAGGGCCAGAAAAAAACTTAATATGTGAAATTTGAATTTAAATTTTCATAACTACTAAGTAGAATTCTAACTATTATAATTAAATATTTGATATTTTATGAGAGACGGAATTATATAAAAAGTAAAAAAAAATAAAGTTTTATTAAATTTTAATATACAAAATTAAAATTTTAAAATTATAAAAATGCTTAGTTATTTCTTTGAATGAATAAACATAGATTTATTTTCTGGAGTTCGGATAGAACTTGTGCGCTTGAGCATAGTAATATCATTCGTGAAAAAATAGCGAAAAAATGTGTTTTTGATATCTCCGAATCAAACACGAAAAAACATATAATACAAATTATTCGTGAATAAATTTTTTTTATGAATCATTCGCGAATAAAATGTGAAAAAAATGTGAAGTTTTATTTTATTTTTTTTGAAGGGTTTTTTTTCCTTCTTTGCTGGATTGAATAATTTCCGAATTATTTTCAAATCATAAACTCCTAAACCTTGAGGTTCAGAATCCTGATAAATCCACCATTACAATCTCAACCGCTTAACTGAAAACTATTTATGCGATAAAATTCAAACGCATAATGTAAGGCATAATGTAAGTCATTATCCGTTTTTGACTTGTCTTTTTTGACCAAGTATATTATATTATCCATATTAATTAGTTTTAGCTGTGGAAACAATATATATTGGAGTGACAATTACATAGGTTATTTGTAGAGGTTTAATTTCGAAATTGCATTTTATTAAATAAAAAGTTCGGGGGTTAATTAAAATAAAAGTTTTGGTTTATAGTATCACATTTTTTTTTTCCTTTTTTCTAGCAAACCGAGTTCTGCAATTCACGCTTTGTAAAATGTTTAATTAATTCTCATTTTCTTCTTTGTACTGTGAATAAAAAAAAATGAATGGATCATTTCTCGACTATGTTATCATCAGACTTTATATGTGATATCGTATTCAAATTTGATATGATATATGTACTTGTATTGCCGTATCTGATACGATATCAGTATCCGTAGTCATACAACATAGCTTCCAATAAGCATGAATCTATGCAAAATAGAAAACATGATATAACATGCATAAATTGTGTTGTTTGCACAATATATAAATGAACCATATAAAAATATGGAAGTATTACTTTATCTCGTATAATTCAAATTATATATATTTTTAGCATGATATATATACACATATATTGGTAGGGTCTGTTGTAACTATTTTTGTGAAACTCAAAATTTTCTTTATCCGTGATCAGATTTTAAGACAAAATGTATTGAAATAATTTGGACTTTGGAGAAAATCAAATTCAATGCACTTCACAAATATTTTTTCTTTCATATTCATTATCACTATCGTAGAAAAATGTAATCAGGTACTTATAAATAACAAATTTCTTTTTACAAAATTTTCAACACTTTATAAGATCATTAAATGTGAAAATTTCATAAAACCAGATTGACTAGAGAAGAAATACTATCCGGTAACAACAAATATTTAAAATAACCCCTCTAAATTTTCTTCTATTATAAAAGATCTAACAAAGTTTTTTCACCTATTTTATTCACCAAAATACTAAATCTTTTTTTTTTTTGTAAATACTTTATAAAATCATGATGATGTGTTTGAATATTATAATTGCATAAAATAAATTAACAAAATAAATAAATATCAGTATGCAATGAAAAAGAGAAAAGTGATATTAACACTAATGAGCAATGAAAAAAAAGATTAACATCATTATGTTATGTTTGAAATTTTAATATTATAATTTTCATGAAACTTTTTGTTTGAATACTATAATTTTTCTTTTCAACGCATATCTTGTTTAGGCATATAAGAATGCCTATGAATTTTTTATTTTCAATAAAGGGATATTTAGATCAAACAAAGTTGGAAGCATATTTTCGCGATATATTTCATATATGATAACTTTAATTAGATTCGCATTTTATTTGACCTAACTAAGAATTAATTTTAAACAAGTTTTAACATTAAATTTTGTAAACTTATAGTTACACTAGAGAACATATATAATATTTGGATCAACTTCTAGTGTACATTATAATTGTGTTTATTTTTATTGCAATAGGTATTTTTATTGCAATAGGTATTTTTATACTAAGTGATAAGCTGGCGAGAGAGATGCTGGAGACATCGTAGAGGGCAGGAAATAAACTATGTAAACTTTCAATTGAAAAAAGTTATTACGCATTTACGAGTTTTGTTTTGGCTGATATCGCCAACACCGACGACTATCAAGGAAGCCCTATTACTGTCACTCTCTTTCTCAAGCAGGTTAATATTTGAATTGTTTGATCCGATTAATGCATATGGTTGTTCTAAATCTGAAACTTGTGTGTTTGCCGTTTGTAGATGGAAAGTTTCAATGTTTACATAGTGATATGACCGAACTAGTTAGGAACAATAAAAGAAATGGTGCAACTGCTTTTGGAGTATCCACCTTAATTGAATAGATTTAGATAAATTCATTTTAGATATCAAGTTATTAAAAAAACACTAAAACAAAAACACCAGAGAAAAATAGGTTGTGAACCAAATGCATTATAACTTAAATTAGTAGTAGTACTTTACATGTTAGTTATTTTTTTTAGTTAATTTTGAGTATTGTTTCTGACTCCAATCAAGTATTTCATTCATGTAGATTTTTGATATTAAGCATTTTCCATGTTAAGCACTATTTGTTTTTGTAAAGTACTGATGGAGCTATCTAGTAAAAATTATTCGTATTTGCAGTAGATGATTTTTTTAATGGAAAATTGATTATTTGCCACTCTAAAACCTTAAATTAAAAAAATACCATTAAAAAATTAGAAATTATTCTAATGTCACTTTAAACTTAGTTATTTTTTAATTTTGTCACTCCAAATAATTAATGACTAAAATACCCTCTCATCTTTTTTCCCACTATCTTTCTTTTTAATTGTATAGAAAATGGTGAATGGTGGCACTGTTAACAATTGGGCATGCTTAAACTTTTCTCGAACATCCGAAAGAGAAGCCATTAAGTTTTGTGAAGATTTAGCATCAATGTGCAACTGCAAAGGAATAGCATGTGCGTAGCTGTAATTACTTGTATCTACACATGGAAATCTTATAATTTTCTGATTCGTGCATTTGTATAGTTTAGTGATAATGCTTTCTAACAGTAGTGCTTTTGCTTCAATGACAAGCATGATAAAGAAAGTTTTTGAGACTGAGCTTGGTGTTGTATCCCAATGCTATGCACCTAAGTATGTTTCCAGGTGTAATCCACAGTATCTTGAGAATATTTCTCTGAAGATCAATGTTAAGGTCTGTTATATAATATAGTTCCATTTGTTTTGTGTTTGGATTTAAACTTTAACAGAACCAAGCTACTATTAGTTGAACAACACCCTCAAACAATTCGAGAAAACAAAATTCAAAGAAAGATAGAGGGAAAAGAGATGGGGAGAGTATTTTAGTCATTAATTATTTGAAGTGGCAAAATTAAAAATTAACTAAGTTTAGAGTGGCATTAGGGTGATTTCTAATTTCGGAGTGACATTTTTCAAATTTTAATGTTTTGGAGTGACAAATAATCAATTTTTTCCCTTTTTTTAAAGGTTAGATAATGTTTTAGGAGTTCGATAATCTTTCTGCGTTGGTTCCTACTTATTGAAATATTATTTGTGTAAATACCTCATTGTGCTGGTCCGTACTTACCATTATATTTTGTGTGCTCAAAATTTAAGTTTAGATTCGGACAGTCAAATATGAATCCGAATCAATTCAGTTAAAGATAAAATCACGAAATTACTTTAAAATTTATGTCAAAGCAGATCGAATAGTTTGGTTCTAAACTCTAAGATTTAATTTACTTTATGAATCCGAAATCTACTTCCCGCCATTGACTAGAGTATTTTTTTTGTTTTAAGACATGAAGTATCATTCATTCTTCTTCTTTTTATCGCTATTTTTGAAAAAAATGTGCAAAAATTTGTGTTTGGAAACATGTGCAAAAATATGTCATTCATAAGACATCGAAAAATGATGTTTAGATTTCTCGTCTCGTGTGAAATTATAAG
Organism: Carex rostrata; assembly: GCF_964058835.1. NCBI lineage: Eukaryota > Viridiplantae > Streptophyta > Magnoliopsida > Poales > Cyperaceae > Carex > Carex rostrata. The sequence goes on along the minus strand of NC_135930.1, from coordinate 6,236,048 downwards.
GCAGCGTTTAAATCATGGACGATTATGTTAATTAGTTGTAAGTCTGCGTTTAAATTCTGAAAAAAAGTATAAAAATAATGCTAATGCAGTCAGTATGTGAAATTCGTATGAAACGATTACTAATTTGAATAATGTCCGAAGAGTATTAAATTTATGCTATTCTCTACAATACATATTTTTGTTTTGAATTATTTCATCAAAACAGTGCTTGAAAGTAAAAAAGTATTCGTCCACTATTCTTATAAAATATTAAATTAGCATAATAGCGCAAACTCAAAAAATATAGATTACATGTAACAAAAATAAGAGCACTATTTTTCAGAAAAGTATAGTTTTGTAAATTAATTTGTGCATATTTCTTTTTCTTTTCCATTCTATTCGGTTTGACGATTACCTTAAACTAAAATAATGTTGGTTAAATTTCATTATGGTAAACAAAATAAATATTAATTTTAATATTGGTTGGAGGCCAAATTATCCAACTAATTAATTTTCACAAGAGATCTTCATTGATCTGAGGTCGAACTTGCGAAAGGTCACTGCGAGAACATTATATTTGCCACTAGATCAGAGACTAGTTCTCAAAATATCACTTAGCCCAATAAAAAAAAAGCACTTTTGGTTAAAACCACAGAACAAAAAATTATTAGTCAATATTGACAATAATTCCTAGTTGAAATAAAAATTATCACTTTATAAACTATATAGCATTACTTATATGTAAAATATTAATTTAAATAAGCAAAATAGTTCATTACTATAATGAAACCATCGCTTGGTTATATGAAAATTGTTACCTTGTTTTACTCGTATTGTTCATTATTGTTGTTCACAAAATTGTGAACCCCATACTTTCAATCATATCAAATTAATTTAAAATTTTAAAAGGTTCTTTTGATATTGTGTTAATTGAAAACAACGATCCGTATTCTCTGTACGAATTTGTGGTCACATAAGTAACTTTTTGCTATGGCATGAAATATTTTTTTGCTTTTTATCTCTTGTTCTGAAAAAATGGATGTGCAAAAATATGCCATTCATAAGAAATCTCAAAGTGATGTTGATTATATATGACCTCATCTGTGGATTATTATGTTAGCCATAAGGGTGTGTTTAAATTGTTAAAAAAATTAGTATAAAAATAATGTTAATTAAGTTGGTATCTGAAACTTGTGTAACAAAATTGTTAATTTGAATAACATGTGAGGAATGTCTATTTTATGTTATTCGAAAAGTATTCATTCATTATTTCTATAAAATATTAAGTTAGCAAAATAGTGCTAATGGCCTAATGCTATACGTAATTAGAAAAAAAATGCATTTAAATTACATATAAACAAAAACAATAGCATCATTTTATCAGAGAAATATATATTTGTGAATCGGACATGTTCCTTTTTTCCCTTCTATTTTCAGATTGACGATTGCATTAAAATAAAAGAGTGTCCATTAAATTATAATTATAGTAAACAAAATTAATACCTTTTGTGTTATAAAAAATCACGCTATATGTATAAATTATTCCTATAAAATTTCGAATCAGTAGCAAGAACATTTTTACAGAAATAAATGATCACTTTGTATAATCTAAAATTATCACTTGGTACAGTAGAAAATATTGCTTTAGTTTAAAACCAAAGAGCATAAAATTATTCGTTAATATTCATAATAATTACTTGTTAAAATAAAAGTTAGCATTCTATATGCTTAAAAGAAATAGAAATTAAACTTTTTAACTTTGTTTCCCTCGAATTGTTCAGTAAAAAAAATTGAAACCAGAATGGATTAAACCACAAATTGTTCTAAGAATACCTTACTTTCCTGCTGGAGGATTCTTCATTTGCCATCTATCTTCTCTAGCCACACTTCAATCTAATTTATATTTATTTCGTAAAAGTGGTTGAGCTAAGACAAATTAAGTCATCAATTATTATAATATTTTATCGACTATTAATTATTGTTAATTTTAGCTGTATGACTGATTATTATTTCAATTTTTCATAATGTTCATCGATGTATGGAATATATAAAATTTTTAGGATAGAGTTCGAAAAATTATATAATAAAAAGAGATATACAGTCATTTAATTTTTTTTTAAAGATCAAGTGACTAATTTAAAAGATCCTTTATTAAATTTACCATTACAATCTCAACTGCTGACTGAATACTATTTATGCAACAAAATTCAAATACATATGTAAGTCATGCGAAAATTAACTGGTCCAATGTTCTGACCTAACAAGAATGGAAATAACATATTTGAGTGACAATTATATCATTTTATCTGATATTTTTTATTTGTATAATGTGTTAATTTTTTATATAAAGTTTATATTTGATGATAAATGTGTTTATATTAATTACTTAATTTCAAAAAAATTATATTTATTCAGTAAAAAGTATCGTAAAATTTATATACTGGACAAATAAATGTGGACTTAGATTTTAACAGCTTACATTCTAAGTATAAATAATTTAGATGTAAATAATTGAATTTTTACCGTGTCAATAAAAGTCTAACAATTGATTATACCTACCATTTCTCTTTAGTAATTATTGGGAGCATCATATCATAGAGTACAAGAATAATTTTTCAATTTATCGGATTTCTATTTAGCGCAGCTCTATATGATATGATGCTCCCAATAATTACTAGAGATAAATGGTAGGTATATTCAATTGTTAGACTTTTATTGACACGGTAAAAATTCACAATATATTATCTGACAATACTTTATTCCAACAATCTTGAGAATTATAAAAAAAATAGGTTTTAAATTTGAAATCAATATTATAAGCATGATCTATATTATTAAACTATCATGTATATAAAATATGATGAGATTTTGTGTATTTTTCACCGCACATCAAATGACTTGAAAATTCAACTGTTTGTATTGACGGTTCTGATGTGTCATTAAATGATATTTAATATACCTAAAATTTAATTATTAACTCTCTATATATCCACCAACATATTTGAACTTGATATATTATTTTAATTTTATTAAAAAAAAAACTAAGGTTAAAATATTAAAATAATTAATATGAAGTTGATCCTCCGAATAATTATCACCCATTTTGCAGTCATTTCAAAGAAAAGCACATTAAAACTCCTCCAATTGAGGCCCGTTGAAGCCCATTTGGTACAATTCAGCTAGACGACACCGAAGAAGCCGAATTCGCATTCTCTGAGATATTACAAACTTTGCGTGACTTCTTTGAAAATCTTAATTGTTCAAATACGATCTACACGAATCTCGAAGCATAAATAATACAGTCCCTGCGCTATCGCCAAATAGGAACCGTCACGTCGGTCACGCAAAAATTGAGATATATCAGAGATTATGCACTCGAAGAAGCTGCCCCTGAATACACAGTAATATTCTCTGCGGTAACATAATAGTTGGGTTTATATCCACAACGTCCGATTAGAATTCTTGTTAATCTGATTTGATGTGAAATGCTAGGGCCCCTCAAATATTCGAGCCATAGCAGATCGGACGGGGAGAGGGGGGTGTCCGATGGGCATCGGACCAAATCCGGTTCGATGGGGGGTTTAAACCGTCAGATCTGCTTTAGGATTCGCACTCGCAATTTCGCGTCTGCTTTAAAATCCGTACACACGAATCCTAAAGCAGATCTGACGGTTTAAACCCCCATCGAACCGGATTTGGTCCGATGCCCATCGGAAACCCCCCTCTCCCAATCGGACGATCTTCATCTAAACACAAATTTTCTGTTACCTCCGGTGACAAGAATCATTACAAACAGAAAGAGGTGCAGACTGCAGGCCGTACCTTTCCAGTCTTCTCAGTTCGCAGTTTCGCACCATTCTAGAACTCCTCCCAGCACCCGGACTAATTATTTTTTTTTACTTACAGGTGGACCAGAGTCTCGAGTTAAGCTCTTATAATATACTACAATACTATACACCAGGTGCAGCTAACATCATTGCTCAGCACCAGTGCGGTTCGTGCCAAGAGTGCCAATATACCTGTGAAATTACCTCGAGACCCTCATCGATCTCGTCACCGTTTTTGAGTGCACCTCCAGGCTCACTACAGATGTCGTTTAGTTATTTTTCCCTACATTTGTTTTAAGTTTTAACTGGTTTAAAATATTTCATTTTGGTTATCCAACAAAAGATTCTCTAATTTGCGGAGCAAAGACGGCAATGCCGAGGAACAGTACCGACCAGCTTGCATGCACCGATGGTGAAGGAAAAGCGAAGCATGATCGGAGTTGTAGCAGTGGGACCCGCAAGACAGAGGATGGAGTTACTAAGCTTAAACAAGGATCAGAGAGGTTAGCCTTACCTAGTGCTTCTATATCTTTGCCCTTTGTCTTTTGTTGCGATAATCATAGTTTTGGATCCATTTGGTACCTGATCATTCTAGCTCGGTACAGATGTGCACTGATTGATCTACTTTTTTGGGTTTTTTTTTTTCCGTGATTATTTCTGTCTGTGTTACATTTTACTAAACTGGCGTCGGTTAGTTAATGTACATGACTAGATTTTGTTAATTTTTGAAAATTTGTGGGACTGATTGTAAGAACTGTGTATATAGTAGCTGTTAGAGGAGTTTTAACAGATTGGCGGTTCGTTCGTTGTTACAAAACAGTTTGTTTCAGTGAAAAGAAACTGGTCTTCATTTTTTATCATTTTTTTGCAGAAAAATGTACATTGTGGCTTTTACTGTAAATAAAAGTTTTCATGGACACCCCTGAAAAATGTGAAAATACCACACATAGCTCTCAAAACGTGAAACATCATACATACCAGTACTAGATGTCTAGGCATATACATGCATGTATACAAAAAAATGTATCTTCTGGGTGAGGTATTTACTTATTTACAATGTTTTAGATAAGCATAGGTGTTTTTTTTTTTTTTTTTTTTTTTTTGTAGTAGAATAATATTCATTTTGGTTGCTGGACACATATTGATATTATCGCTAGAGTGCTAATTTGTCAGATATTTTCTTATTGGTATAATTCAGCCCAGAAGTAGTCATAATCGATAGCTCCAGTGAAGAGGAACAAGATGGAGATTCTTTTAGTGAAGAAGACTGGAGTGCTGATGAATCTGAACTGAAAGGTGAAAAATTAATTGACCATACTGCTCAGGTTGAGTCTGACCAAATATTTGAGCGTTGCCTCGAGGAAGAGATCAATGGAGAGTTTCATGATACTGAAGGAGAGGAGGAAGAACATGACATTGACCCCAACATCATGTCCTTTACAAGCCATATCAATGAATTGAATCAGGTATATTCTACAGTTCTATCCTTCTTTTCCAATTATACCCTTGTTATGTTTTTTTTTTTGGTTTCATTGACTACAAACTAGAAGTTAAACATTTCATCGCATAAGAAAAGGGGGGGGGGGGGGGGGGGGGGGGGGGGAGAAGCTGGTCATGCTTTGGCACTTTTATGTTTGCATATATAGCCCATATTTCATATGAATGCTTATCGAGAATCTTGGAAAATATGTGGGTCTAGAATTGTAGTCTCTGCAGAAACACTTTTTTTTAAGAAAATATTTGGTATTGATTTCCTGTCAGATAAATTGTTGGGAGCCTGTCTATTTGAACGGCCAACATTTCCCGTTACAACTGTCTCCCATGCAAAATTCAAATCTTAGAAGGAATGAGAGGCGATTCAGTGGCCCAGAAATGGAACATGAGATGGTGAGCATTTCCTAATGAAACATAGAATAGATTACTCCTGCTCTCATGTATATTTATTCAAAGTACCCTTCTTGGCCATTCCTATTTTTATGTATTCTTATGTCTGATGAATTATTCTTTTTGGTGTTGTGATCAGTGGCTTCTATCTCAACTAAAGAAAGGGCTCAGCAGTTCTCAGACGGATCGTGCAACAGTAATTCTAAGTTTAATACGATAGTATATTATAGTATTATTGACAAAATTAAACTTCATTCTTTATCCATTATTTATTTTGTTGTTCAGATATCAGAATTACTAAAAGAATTGGAATCAACCTTTGAGAACCGCAATGATGTGGATATGCCCGATTCCTTTTATCCTGGCTTCTACAGGTAAGATCTATACCTGTTATATATGAGAATTTTTTTTATATTATTAACATTTGAAATTTTTATGCCCATAACAATACTTATCTATTACATCTAGATATACTGTAACAGATTTTTTACTGTCATGTTTATGGTAACTAGACTTGATTGCCTTGTTAAGTGTTAACTTATATTTTTATATACCCCAAGCATTTCTTCCTCTTTGATATTAAGTCATCTCTGTATCTCTTTTCTATACAGTGATGTGTATGATGATGACTATGCAGTAGATGACATTGTGGGGGCCACTGACAGTGAGATCAACAGTATGCCAGTGTCTACTGTCCAAGTGTGTATCAAATCTTCAATATTTTTACTTTACTTAAATTTTCTTAAATGAACTCACAAAATTGCCAAAAAATTCTTTACAATCATTTTTAAATTTTATATAATTTTTCCACTGGTTTTGCATGATGTTTCTTGTTATGTAGGGTATACGTGATGTTATGATTTTATTTTTGGGTTACATGCATGCCAAAATTGAACTGTTTCATACAATTCCCTCATCTAATTAGAACTTTGATTTATTCAATTCATCATCAACATTAAGGATTATAAAGTGGAGGACGCATGTGCAATATGTCTGGAGTCCCCGTCTGTTGGAGCATTTGTGCGGCATTTGCGATGCATACACAAATTTCATATAGAGGTAACAATTTAGCACATTCTTTTTCTTTCTTACATTTATATTTTTTACAATTTCCTTTTATCAGTATAAGTGCTATTTGACTAAACAATAAATATAACATACAATTTCATTGATACCACCCACCAAAGGAAAAAATAGTAAAATATGGGAGTGTATGACTATTAAGTCCTTGAACCTGAGGTAGAAATTAGAGGCAAATATGTCCTTGTTATATAAGCTATTAATGTGATCCATTATTTGTGCAGTGCATTGATAGATGGCTTAAGATAAGGAATTGTTGTCCAATCTGCAAGGTATCTATAAACTGAAGCACTTGGCTGAGGCCTTCTTTTTGAAAGACAATGAAGTTCTACTGTGAAGTCACCTTTTTTGTTTTGTTTCAAAAATAGCTCTAAACTGAAATTTGGCTTTGAGATTGTCAATTTGTCATATCTTCTAACGATGGCTATCAAATGCTGTAGTTTTGCTATTATGTTGCCTTCTTTTTGTGCTAAAAATGTGGTGTGATTGTCTACTATATAATATAGTATATAGAATTGCTTTTACTATCCTGTAAATGTTTATTTTGTTAATGGTTGTCTTTGTCTCAGATGTGAAATTTGAAATAGTCTGGATAAATATAGTTTTTTCATTTGTCGATGCTTTATCTAGATCGTAGAATAGTGCATATTTACTGATTCTATATTACCCATGACTATCCTTTCCATCAATTCAGGCTGCATAGCAAGTCATTAGGTTTTAGTTGTTTCAGTAAAAATCCACCCATGAACATAAACTCTTAATTTCACACAGAAACAGCAAGATAAAAGCATCAGGATTCAGGCACATTGGGTGCCACCTTATTTTTTGCCTCTATTTTTTTTTTTTCAACTTTTAGCGTCATTTTTGGGGGTAATCTTTAGATATTATAACTACAAACAGTGTTTATCCAACTATCCATGGAGTTTGGGTATATGTTTTTCCTAAGAACTTAAATTGATTTATTTCGGCATGATTCTGATTTCTAGTTCCCACCTGTGACTGTGAACTCAAATATAGGCTTTGGAGATCCCATTTTGAAAAAGCATGTCTTCTTGTACTAGATAAAAAAGAACATGGCCCAATATACTGTATAATAAAGCCCATTGAACCGAAAAATAAATAGATAAGCCCATTATATTGCACCTTTTTATAACGGTCAACGGAGCCTAAAAAGGTAATTTCATAAAAATTACTGCATTGACCGATTAATGACACACCAAGAGTTGGATGACACCTGTATTGCACTATTTCATGAAAAAAATACACGTGCTGATCTGATTCAAGTAGTTGTTTCCTTTCATTAACCAGAGAGCCAGAGTTGACAGTGAAACTCTTAAATACACCTGTATTGCACTATTTCAGTGAAACTCTTAATTTTGTTTTAGTTGACTGAGTTGACAGTGGTTACTGGCTAGTGATGTCTAATAGCGCTGTCTGCTCAATGCAATATTGTTTGCATGTGTTGAGAAAATGAGTACCAGAGAGCAATCACACAACACAGAAAAAAAGAAAATTGAGAGAGAATCAAAATTAGAACACAGATTTTACGTGAAAAACTCTCTAGGGGAAGAAAACCCACGGCTGCTCGCCAAAACAAATCCACTATTGCTCAAAGTCAGTTACAACAAATTACAGAGAAATTTTAATGCATATATAAAATACAAAACCCACTGAAAGGACGTAAAAAACAGACTAATCTGGACCGCACATCTTAATGGACAACTTGACTAATCTGAGCCGTCGGTTAAAGGATTTTCATGCAATTTGACTTTTCAGAAATAATTTTCTCCAGGCTGAAACCTCAGACACTGTTCGCAGGGGGCTACCGCCCCCTGCCACCCCTCGCATACTCCTAGAATCAGGCTCACATACATAACAGCATGCACGCCAGGTATTTATTGGACTAAATATCTGAGAGAGTTTTAGTTAGGTATTTCATATGACTGAAAGCATTTAGATTTGTTAAGTTGATACTCCAGTAAGTACATTTTCTACAGGTGTGTGCCCATTCCATAACTAGTAGAGCTCTTACGTAAGTCTGATGTTATATAGACAGGCAAAAGTACAATAAATTTGAACATTATGTAAAGCAGTTCATTTGTTTCCTTTATAATACAACTACAAATACATATACTGATAGAAACATTGATAACACTTAACTATTCTAATTTAAGTTGGTTTTCTTTTACAGTATGCATAATTGCAAATTATACCTTTAGCTGCTGCAGTTGTCACGCAATCGTGGTGTATTAAATAGTAAGTATTATAACATGAACATTTAATTAAACGAATTCAAGGAATACATAATTAATTTTGAGAAATTGCTTACATGACCAGTTTAAAATTTTCAAGTGATTTGCTAAAATTATAATTAAAAGTTATTATTTTGAATTGACATTCTTAAATTCTCTCCTCCATGTCTGATACATGAAGGCTGGAGTATGGGTGTAATTAACAACATATTCCATGTTCACATTTTTAATTTCCCTTTCAAATTATTGCAATGTACAAGGAATTATATACAAGCATTCAGCTCAAGTTCTTTGTGTCTTGTTTAGACTTGGGGACTTCTAATTTCAAGTTATATTATGTCAATATAACCACCACTGGAATTTCCTAGTTCACAAATGGACAGGTTTTAAAAATTCAAAGGACCAATCATTCTAATCCTAATTAATTAAGATGCCAAAACAACATAGGTTCTGATCTTTTGTCAATAATATAAAATTAAAAAAAAAGGTTCTGATCATTCTCTAGATTTCTTATTCTCTTATAGGAGATCCTACATGTACATAGAAATGCTTGAGTACACCAAAATTTTGTTAGATGCAATTCATATTTGTTTGATGTGATGATTACGTTATGTTGTTGAGGTTTTCTGAAATTAATCAAATAATAAGTATATAAAAGTAATTTTCATATAATTCATATTTACTATAAATAATTCCTACTAAAAATAGAAACTAGTCTTACAAGAAGCAAAAGAAACTAATTATTCTCATATGATCGTGTTATCTAAAATTAATTATTGAATTTTTTTTTCTCAAAAGATGTGCTTACTGGAGCATTTCTCAATCGCTTTTTATAAGTCCTTGCAATTTGTTTTCATTCTTTCGGTAACCATGGCTACTAAAATATTCAATTTAATACGCCCTGCTTGTAACAAGAATTCAGGATCTATCATCTACTATCATGCTATAAAGCCCAATTGATCTTGCATTGAAAGGATATGAAATAAGAAATGTAGTTAGTAAGTCAGATATAGGAGCCGTATACGTTTGTTTAATGTAGCTTGTAATTGTATTAGCATTTAATTATTTGCCAGTTAACTTTGCAGAGTGAAAACCATCAACACAACTCTGGCTTCAGTTAAATTTACTGGAATGCATAGAAAAATGGACAAAGATTGAAAAAAAAAAGGAGTGAGGCTTTCTACTATGGATGGCACTGATTAGTTCGCACTATAGATCAATATTTTCATGTCCAAAGTTCAAATAGTCAATTTAAAAAAAAAAAAAATTTAAAAATTAATAAAAATTAGCTAGTAAAAAAAGTTTCAAAAAATGTAAACTTTGGTATCCATGCAAGCACGTTTTAATATAGAGAACATGTTGAGCACTTCAGATCAACTATTTGAACTTTAAAAATCGTAAAAATGAATTAGTAGTATTAAAGCTTAGGACTACCATTTTAAAAATCGTACAACAATTGTTGAACTTCTCCGTATCAATCAGTGTTGTAAAAATCGTCCGTTTAGGTCGATTAATCGGCTGATTAGTTGTTAACGGTGACCAAACTGTCATGAATTTTTCCGACTAATCGACTAATTATTTTCGATTATGGCCGATTATTTCCGATTATTCTCAATTAATTGTTTGACAATATCCTATTCATCCGATGACCACATACCGTTATTTACAACTGGTATCAATAAAGTAGCTCAGCTGAGGCATGACCGCATGAAGTTAGTTCTCGACTTCTCATGTTTCTTTTTTAATTTAGCAGTGTATAATAGGCTTGTCAGAATCTGCTTTGATATGATAAGATCTGACCATCTTAGAAAAGAAAATATTTATTGCATTTGTAATTTACTAAATAAATGAGACATTAAAAATTTAGGGAAAATTTTTAGTGCATCCATACAAATTTTCAAAATAGCCAGTTTCTCCATAAATACATTATAATATCCAATATATCCATACAAATTTAACTTTCTTTCTTCTATCCTCTTCTAATTACTTAACTTTTTATTTAATTAATTTAAAAGTTGAATTGACTAATATGGCCTTTAATTCTAAATGGAGGAATCCATTACTTCTAATTGCCTTCTCTCTCCTCCTCTCCTCTCTGCTTCACACCTAATTCTCTTCTTTCTCTCATTTTTGGTACTGAACATAGCACTGGAATTATTCTAGTACGCCAGGTATCGTTAGCCATAGACTAAATTAATAACTACACCGGCCCTAAAAATACTTTCTTGCCGAAGCTAATGATTTTTAGTATGCCAAAGTCCGTCCAAGCAAACCGAGCAAATGCTTGTGGACAGGCCACCAAGCTGTAGCTGCTGGTTCTTGAGAATTTTGAAGTCGTTTTCAAGGCTGATCTCTTTAATTGCCATGCTTCAAACAACATAGTTATTGTTAACTAGAGTACTCATCAGCCAGCCAAGGATATTGTACCAGCAGCTTGAAGTACAAAAGTTAGCTTATGGTTTTTAGCTATACAAGATATTAATTGGAATGTAAAGCAGTAAAAATTTGAATGAACCAAAAGATAAAATCCAATAAATTATGTAGTTAATTGTTTTCATTCGTGATCATTGCTTGGAATCAATGCTTCAGCATAACTTCATTGGCCAGTTCTTCTATATGCTTCGGTGAATCTCTGACAAAATCACAGCGATTGAGATTTGAGAGGGGAAGGGAATCATAGAAGATACATTTTAATGGACAACTCCATTTAAACAAAAGGCTAAATTGGTTAATTCAATTTTTAAATTATTTAAATACAAAGTTAAGTAATTAAAAGGGAATAGAAAAAAAAATTAAATTTACATGAGTATATTAGATATTATGATATATTTATGAAAAAATTGGCTATTTTGAAAGTTTAAATGGGTACATAGGAAATTTTCCCAAAAATTTGCAATCCTCCAAAGAATTACAAAGGTGAGCGCGTGGCTACCACTCGAAGAATCTGATCTTCTGGAACAGCTATAAAAAAAAAAAACGAGAGAATTAATCAGAGCGAATAATAAATGGCATTAAATATAGTATCCGTGTTTAGCATGGTAGTACATGAATCAAAGAGCATCTTTTGACTCTTTTTTTTAATTTTTATTTTGTGCATCGAATAATGAAATGAGTAATCCAGATTAGGATTTCCCATGTGCATAAATCTACTTATATAATTAAGCATGAACAGCTAGTAACGAGTATTTTAAAAAAATAGTAAATAATTTAAAAAAATATATTAAATTTGATCTCTAAGCAAGATGAAAATAAATAATTTATTCTTTATTGGACGAAAGAAATTAAATTTTCTGAATTATAATAAAATAATGACACTAGTAAACAAGAAAATGAACATGACGGGTTGGCAGGAGCATGTGCATTATGATTTTATTTTTTCTAAAAACACATGCATGTCAAGACTTTCTATTTTACGTTTTGGGATGTATCGTAATTTTTAATTTTAAAATATTTTAAAAATATCTAACTGTTTTTATTTACTCTAGTTTCTAACTTTTTATTAATAATTGCTAAAAATAATTAAAGTTAATTGCATATGTTTTAGAGATTTAAAAAATATTTTTTTATTGATGTCTGTTTTTAATTTTGTTTTAATTTTAGTTATATAGATACTGTTGATACTCTTCTCGGTATACGAGTGACAGCACTTAATCTCTTTAATACAAAGTCATTAATTGTAGTCAAAAGAGGTGTTTGATCCAACGTGTTAGCAAAATCTCCAGAGATATATTATCTTTTGTTTAATTTATCTGTCCTCTCTGTCTATACATTTTTTTTTGGCAACAAACGCCCGTAGGCTTTCTCTGTCTATACATTATTTATATCTACGGATATAATTCTGTTTTTTTTTTTTATCAGTAACATTTGGATAAAAAATGAAAGCATGTGACACTAAATTAGAAATATTTTATTTCTAGTAAAAACGTTAATATTGTTAGCGTTTTGAACCAGAAACAATGATAGTGTTATATGATATTAGAATTTTTGAAATAGAGTTTCGTCAAGTATGTAACGTCAATAATTAATGTTAATTTTTCGTCAGATTCAAAGTACTATTGTCTGAATTCACATTCTCTCAAGTTACATGACCGAGTACAATTGAAACGGACGGTCCTGGTTGTTCTTCTAACTCGGCACGATTCTCAAAACACAAATAATATTGGTCTCCTATGCTATTTCGAATAGGCACTGATTGAGAGTAAATCTGGATCGTCCGTTTCAATTGTCTTGAGTCAGGTACCTGAGAGGATTCCATTTATGAATCAAAGTACTTTTTATTCCGAATTTTTTTTAGTTATTATTTATGTACAATGAATAGATGGAGGGGGTGTTATCGTTTTTATAAAAATATTTAATTTTGTCTTGGTAGTCACTATCAAATCTAAAAAAAAAAATCAATTTTATTAGTTATACAAAAGATGTGCACCCCTGGCGCAGCTATATATATTATCTGGTCAGGCCAACCAAATAATATTAACTGTAGATAATAGATATGAATTGCAAGATTGCACGTATAATATATACACACCTTCTTTGGAGTTGCACAACTATTATCCACGTAGCCAATAAAATAAATGTTCTCCAAAAATAATGACACCTCCATGATCCATCTATTCATTTCACATAAATGATAACTAAGAAAAAATTATTTGAGGTCACATATATATTATCTTTAAATGGAAATACAAAACTCTGGGCCAGGATGGGCCTCAATTTGGGCCCGCTGTCCTAAATAAGGTGTCTTTAGTAATTTTCTATCAATTTTTTTAGGCTTCATTAGGAAGATTAAATAGGTGGTAAACTGCCCCTCTTTTCCATTATAAATAAATTCGGTCAAAGTTTGGTACTGGCTAGAATGGCTTTTTATATCAAATAATTTAGTGGTAGGATGTTAGCTATTCCTTTGTGTAGTTCTTTTTATAGAGTTTTTAATTCTCCTTTTAATCAAGCATTGTTTTGAACTATTTTTATAAAAATATTTAGCACTTGTGTAGTTGATACGGTGATTAGAAGCTTCTCACCTACTTTTTATTTTGTCAAAAAAACTTGTTGAAATTATGCTATGGTTACTTTTCAGAGAATTAGTGAGAAGTTGTCAAAATCTTACAGATGCACACTTTACTTAAAATTACAAATTTGATTCATAAAATAAAATTTTCCACATATATAAAACTAACAAAATAAAAAACAAAGACATGATAGAAATATAAAATAGTAATATCAGTTTTAAATAGCGATTATAGCGCTATAGCTTTTAAGGTCCGGAAAAACTATAGCGCAACCATAGCTAGCTATTTAGAATCATTATAAAAAAAAAAGCCGTTAATAGCATTATAGCTTTTGAGGTCTGAAAAAACTATAGCACAGCTATTGCGTAGCTATAGCACAGCTATTGCGTAGCTATAGCCAGCTATTTAAAACCCTGAATATCACTGATAGGGCAAGACATTCAAAAGAAACTACAATAATTTAGTTACATATTTTAAGTAAAAAGATGAATCGATCACTTGAAACAAAAAAATTTCAAAATGAAAATTGTAAATATACTTAGAATTCGAATTTAATTTTTAGGTATGTTATTGGACATATAGATAGTCTAACAATCAAATTTTATACAATTGAATAATATTTGATGATGCATTAAGCATCGTTAATTATATAGAAAATATTACGACAAAATTTAAAGAAAAAAATGTCTATAATTACTTGGTTCCATTAAGTTTTTTTTGAAAAAAAAAAATTTAGTTGTGCTTTCAATTGCCTAGGGTCTAAATAGGATTCATCAAATACGAATAAGATTCCTATGGACTATGGAGCAATTCGGATGGCTCAACAAGATTCCATATTCATTTAATGAGATGATTATATTATATTATTAAGGTTTTTCAAAATCAAATAACAAGTTGTTATAATTTATATTGATCGTAAATATTTTTCTTACTAAAAATTTAAAACAACTAGTCTTAAAGGAAGGAAAAAATCCACAACTTATCCTAATTACATGATCGGGTGATCTAAAATTAACAATTCAATTTTCTCTCAAAAGATGTGGTAACTGGAGCATTGCTCGTATCATATATGTTTTTTTTATAAATCCTTGCAATTGGTTTTCTATCCTTCAGTGAGCATGGCTACTAAAAATATTCAAATTAATACGCCCTGCCTATATAACAATAACTAACTATGTGATAAAGACAATATTTTCTACGTGAAAGATCGCTTGGTTTAAAATCTGGATGAGGTCCTTTATGAATATGAGAATTTAAAATGTTAGACCTCAATTTTTTCTCTAATTAAAAACTCTGGCTTTTGTGTTGATTTTTCTGATTTTACAACTTATTCTCAAGGTCTTTTATAGGCTGAGAATGATATGCTAAATGATATAGCCGTTGGTTATTTCCCTAAAATACAATATTCTAGATTTGTCTAATCTCAGGAAATTATGCTAGGTACTAAATTAAGCTTGACAGCTAATTCAAGATGCTAGTCTAATTTTCTTCCTAAATAGTCAATGATGATTTTCTGAAACCTAAGCTCTATTTCTCAACAAGTTAAATGTACTGGAATTAATGCATAGAAAAATGGGGAAAGATTGAAAGAAAGCAAAGAATTCTACCAGTAGGTGATTGAAAAGATTTCAGATTTAAATTATAAAAACAGGGACCATCAAACTAATAATAGTATCCATATCATGTTGACAAAAGTGACAAAGTCGAGATAATATTACACATCCTCAACATACTACTTAAAGTGAAATACATTATCAGTAGAAAAACAAAAACAAAAAATCAAGAACAATAGCTAGCGAGCTTGAATGCATATTTTTGTCTAGGCTATTTGATTTCCATCTCCATCTAATAATCACTTAATTATACTAATTAGTAATTAATGCTTTTGTAACTATGATCACTTTATCAGTTTATCCAGAGGAGGAAAGATTCACATGCAAAAATGAGCTAAACAATTTTAGAACACCATAAGTGATAGCCATAGCCAGCCATCCTCCAATCAAAACCCTAATTGCACCTCTATACGGTTTGGCACCACCGAGAAGTGCTCCGATTGCACCGAAAACAACCAACCCGAGACTAGTTATGGCACAAACGACACCCAGCCTCACACTCCAAGAATTGATGAATGCACCAGCAAGCAACGGAAGCAAACCTCCGATTGAAAACGAGAGAGCCGATGCACCGGCAGCAAGCCAAGGATTTGCTAATGGTTCCTTGTTTTCATCTCCATCATTTGTGTTTCCTTGCTCGATCATGGCTTTTTCTATGTCGTACTGAGCATAGACCGAGACAAATTCACCAATGGCCATGCTACATGCGCCGGCTACCAGACCGGCCAGGCCAGATACCAGCATGGCCTTGACAGTTGAACTGGCTGCACCGACACCTATCATCAGGGATGCCACTGATACAAGCCCGTCATTGGCCCCGAGGACCGAGGCCCGAAGCCACTGGGCCCGTTTCATGTAATCGATCGTGTGAGCGGGTTTGCCGATCTCAAGGTCCCTGTTTTGAGTTGTTGAATTTACCAGTGGAGGTGGTTGAGCATGCACAACAGAATTCATTAGTAAAGACATGTTTATATATTGTGTTTAATTAATGCTTGAACTAGAGAATAATTAGAGAATGAAATGGAAACAACCAAAGAGAGAGAAAGAGAGAAAATGGAAATGGGGTCTGGGAGTATGGAGAGCACACGCTCAATGGTTCTCTATTTATAGAATAATTCTAAAATTGATAGGAGGTAAGAAACAAAAGGAGGTCACCTTCTAATTAACTGGTAATATGCAAAATAAGTGGGGTAAGGTACATTATATTTAATTATTATTATGAAGTTAAGCTGTTTAAGTGGTGCATTATTTAATTGATTGTAGGGGTTGGTGGAATCAGAGTGCATGCAGATCTCAAAATTCTTTAATCGATTTCGTTTATACTTTATACAGTGTAGAATATTGAATCGGCAAATAACAAATTTTCTACTTTATTCCAGTTGTATTTCGCCTGAGTAGGATCAGCCAATCCGCCAATTAATTCATCTCCATTCTATTATTAAGCACATTGGGTGTCCGATCCGCCAACGGCTACGATTGAAAGATGAAACTTTGGATTTGATCTCAGCCCTCCAATTACATAATTTGTCTTCTTTTGATTAAATGCATCTATTTTATGTATAAAAGTCTAAATTTAGTTAAAAGTATACTTACCACATGTGCTGTCACACGATGTGTTACAATTAAAATTGAACAAAATTCTGAAATTTAGCGATATATTTATTCATTTCCTTTTTTTTTTGTTTCTATATTTCTTCTCTTTAATTGAGAAAACTCCACCTTCCATTTTCTTATTTCTTTGTTTCCTTACTTCTTTTTCGTTTCTATACGGATCATAATGGAAATCATTTTTTTTATTTCCTTATTTCTCTTTCTTTGTTTCTATAAATATTGGTGTGAGCAATTTAAAATATATTTTCAATATATAATATATCAATGTGCGTGTGTGTGTATTTTACATTAGAAACAAAGAAGAAGAATAATACAAAATTGGAATGTGTGTAAGTATATATTTTTCTTATAATATGTGTGTATATATATATATCCTATACATACACATGATAACACTTTTTATTTATGTTTTTTTATATCATATTATATGTCGATATTGAATTGCTGTATGATATTTAATATTAGATTCGAATCAAGCTATTATTTGATATTATTGGTACTTAAAAATAAAGAATCATCACATCATCAAATTGTTATTAGAGATCACAATTAAAGTTAATTAAAAATACAAAATCATATAAATTTTTTATTAACATGTGTCTTAATTTTTAGATAATTATTATTTTCATTGATATATTTGTTTCTTATAATATATCCCCGTTGCAACGCACGGGTATGATACTAGTATGATATGAATTGTGTTTTCTTTCATCTAACATTTCTATATAAATTTTGCATTCTCTTCTGAGGGTTGAACATGTAAAATTTGTTTAGATTCACACTTTCGTTCCATTTTATTTTACTCAACGTGATATAATAAATGTTTTTATTAGCACCGTATATTTTAATCATATCTACAATTCTACTTCTTCCAGTAGTCTATGTAAAGTTGAAATGACTTGTTTAAATTAAATCCTCTACAGAAGCTTGGTAATTTCATATCAGAGCCTATAAACTGAGAATGCGTCTTAATTACTTAGTGCAGGGCTTATATAAACCATAGAGTTGGCATCAAGATTTGTGTATAGGGGTGTAAATGGTCCGATATGGATCAGATAGTGGTCTTATCATATCCGTATCCGTTATAATTATTTTCGGATACAAATACAGGTCGGATATTAAATGTTACGGATAGAGATCGGGACGGATATAGATATTTTTCATAATTAGCTTCTTGGTTACACAAAATCTATTATATTATTAAAATATTAGTCACTAATTATGTCATAGTGTTATATTGTTCATCAAAATATATATCTATATGCAATTTAATAAATTATTGGTACAATATGCAATTTAATAAATCAATTTCAGAATATATAGAAGAATATATAGAACATTTATTGTGATTTAAAAGTGTAAGTGATCGGATACGGATAGTTAAAAGCCTTAATGTATTCTTATCCGTTATAATTTTTCGGATATGGATACGGATACAGATACAGATAATCTCAAATATGAATACAAATCTGATAATTTAGATAATTTTTTGGATTCGGATCTGGATAAAATCGGATAATATCCGATCCGTTTACACCCCTATTTGTGTGTATGTATGATCACAAATAGACGGCACTGAATCATTTTGGTAGGCAACGGATCAGACAAAAGTAAACTCGCTTAACGCATATTTTTCAAGATATTTAGATAATATATTTGTCCTGTGGATATATATTTAAATTATGATAGTCATAGCATATATATATATATATATATATATATATACATATACATACATACATATATATATACTAGTATCATACCCGTGCGTTGCAACGGTGACATATTATAAGAAAAAAATATATCAACGAAAATAAAAATTATTCAAAAATTAAGACACATGTTAATAGAAAATTTTTATGATTTTGTATTTTTAATTAACTTTAATCGTAATCTCTCATAATAATTTGATGATGGGATGATTTTTTATTTGTAAGTACCAATGATATCAAATAATAGCTCGATTTGAATCTAATATCAAATATCGTACAACAATTGAATATCGACATATAATATGATATCAAAAAACATAAATAAAAAGTGTTATCGTGTATATGTATATGCTACACACACACACACACACACATTATAAGAGAAATATATATTCACACACATGTTCCAATTTATATTATTCTTTGTTTCCAATTTATATATTTCTTCTTCTTTGTTTTCAATTTAGAATATATATACACACACACATTGATATATTTTATATTGAAAATATATTCTAAATTGCCCACAACAATATGTATAGAAACAAAGAAAAAAAAATATTTTCATTGTGATTCGTATAGAAACGAAGAAGTAAAA
>NC_135930.1:6006483-6211483 GCF_964058835.1 Carex rostrata | reverse complement strand
TATTAATTAAATCTCAATTTGGCAAGATTCCCCACATTTCATTCCAAATTTGAAGCTGACTTCAATAAGATTTAATTAGGAGTGGCCAACAAACAGGTGCTAAAGTCTCCCGAATTTTTTATTAATAGAAAATAAATAAATAAAATATCGAAAAAGGGATGGCTTTTGGGTTTTATTGATATATAGGTAGATCGGGATGGTTTATCCCGTCTAGCTACAGTGTTCTGGGCGGAATAAATCATCCCGTCCAGATTAGTGCACCACTAATTTTGCTTAGCAAAAAAATAATAATTCTTGGATGGGATAGATTATCCCATCCGGTACTGTAGTGTTTTTTTTTTTTTGATTTTTGATTTCTGGTTTCATCTTAGATAATGAATTTTTTTTAAAAAAAATGCTACAGTACCGGACAGGATAATCTATTCCGTTCAAGATTTTTTTTTTCTGCTAAGCGAAGTTAGTAACTAATCTGATTGGGTAGATTAAAGAAAGCCGAACGAGATAATTGGTCCCCTCTGTTGGATGGAAAAATTCGTCCCGATCTACCTATATATCGATAAAACTCAAAAGTCATCCCTTTTTCGATATTTTATTTATTTATTTTCTATTAATAAAAAATTCGGAAAGTCTTAGTTTAAGTTTTGCTCCGTACTATATATGTGCAAGGGCGGATTTACACATAGCCCCGGGGGTGCTAAGTCACCCCATGATTTTGAAATTTTTAATCACGTAAGTTGAAATTTAATTGATTTTTTATTTTCTTAGAGTTTTTATATAGTTTAGCCCTCATAAAATATCAAATATGTGCTTGTAGTCTAGTGGTTAAGGCTCTATTTTATACTTGAAATGTCTTGAGTTCAAATTTCACTAGCTACAAATTAATAATTATACATTTTAATTTTTCAGTCCCTCTGTATAAATTTTCTAGTTCTGCCCCTGTATATGTGAGTCATCGGACATCGCAACACTAAGTTATTGTCGAATAAGGCACATAAAAATTTTACATAATTATTCATAACAGAGCACTTATTTCTACGTGGCCAGTTTTCCAGATTTTTACATTGACATACGGGGCATGATGCAAATATATACTAAATAGGTTCTTGTACCTTTTGCTACACGTCGGAAGGGAGCGGACCCGATCCATGGCCCCTTTTGAAAGTGATTCGTTTATATCCGAATAGATCCGGATCCCGTTTACACCCTGTGAGTCTGTGACTACCAGTGACTACCAAGTGTATAGCGTTCGGATTTATTTAATTGGCATTTTTGAAATACATACATGGTACGGTTTTGGAGACTAGTTTATTAGTACAAAATATATCTATCTAGCATAGTTAATGTTTATGTGTATGATGAATCTGTGGTAAGTTACACAACCAATTTGATACATTGGATTTGAAACTTTATACTTAACTAACAAATTACATGACTTAAAACTTGAATAATCGGTGTTATTATATATATATATATATATATATAGAGTAAGGCTTGGGTGCTATGGATAGCATAGAGGCCTCTATGTTACGGCTCAATATTCAAGTTTTCAAAATCCAAACGGTCGATCCGAACCGTTTATCTTATTCTCTATATTAATATCTGCTTGGAGACCAAATTTTATAATTTTCTGAATTTTTTTACTATTTATTAAGCCACTTTGAAAATCGCTAATCCAACGGTTTTACTGTTTTGTGCAGCCACCGTTGGATCAACAATTTTGTAAAATACTTAATAAATAGTAAAAAAAATTCAGAAAAATATAAAATTTGGTTTTCAAGCAGATATTAATATGGAGAATAAGATGAACGGTTCAGATCGACCGTTTGGATTTTGAAAACTCGAATATTGAGCCGTAGCATAGAGGCCTCTATGCTATCCATAGCACCCAAGCCTTACTATATATATATATAGAGAGAGAGAGAGAGACAGAGATGGGCTATGGTGCATTGCAATGCATAGGCCATGGTGTGCATTGGACCATAAATCACCGATTCAAAGTCCAAATGACCGATCCAAACCGTTCATCTTGTTCTCCATATTAATATGTGCTTGGAGACCAAATTTTATATTTTTTGGAATTTTTTTACTATTTATTAAGCCACTTTGAAAATCGCTGATCCAACGGTGACTGTTTGGAACAGTGAAATCAGAAGCCACCGTTGGATCAACAATTTTCAAAGTGGCTTAATAAATAGTAAAAAAATTCCAAAAAATATAAAATTTGGTCTCCAAGTACATATTAATATGGAGAACAAGATGAACGGTTTGGATCGGTCATTTGGACTTTGAATCGGTGATTTATGGTCCAATGCACACCATGACCTATGCATTGCAATGCACCATAGCCCATCTCTCTCTCTCTCTATATATATATAGAGAGAGAGAGATGGGCTATGGTGCATTGCAATGCATGAATCCTCTTATGCATTGCACTATTAATTATGGATTTAAAGTCCAAACGACCAATCTGAACCGTTCATCTTGTTCTTCATATTAATATGTGCTTGGGGACCAAATTTTACATTTTTTTAAATTTTTTTACTATTTATTAAGCAATTTTGAAAGTCGCTGATCTGATGGTCCAGAAAATTTTACTGTTTTTTACTGTTCACAGCAAAACAGCAATTTTCAAAAATGCTTAATAAATAGTAAAAAAATTCCAAAAAATATAAAATTTGGTCTCCAAGCACATTTCAATATGGATTAAACATTTAACGGTTCGGATCGGTCGTTTGGACTTTAAATCCGTGATTATAGTGCAATGCATAAGGGGGTTCATGCATTGCAATGCACCATAGCCCATCTATATATATATATATATTGTAAATAAAACTCGGTTATTCAAAAGAAATAACAAGAACCTGTCTGATCCTAACCATTCAATTTTTTTATATGCGAACTTAAAAAAAAAAGATTATTTATGTATGGACTTCAAAAAATTTATACGTAAAACAATTCATAATTGGGCGATTGACATAATTACAATGAATTAATTTCATTTACGAATAAAAAGACGGGTTTTCAACATAGCTACTACTGATTCTTACATTGCAAAACATTTTTTTTTTCTTGCGGAATAGAGTGAGTTCTTCCTTTTATTTGAATATGGTTAATTGATATATATTTATTTTTGAAATTATGTGCTCATAAGATATTTTTTTTATGTAATTTATAATAATGTTATAAATATTGTAAAATAGATTTTATTCTCTGTCTGAAAGTCTGCTTGACCCACGTAGCTTGAAAGCGTGCCAAGCACTACGTATATATCGCCATATTAATTCATCATCCCATAGCATTAACTATTTAATTTCTACATTGCTTGCTATGCCTTTACATTTTTTAGGAGGTACTACTTTTCGTGGGAAACAGATCTGTTGTGATTCTTTGAGAATCATATGACTATGCCTTTTCAAATTTATCCATCCATTTGTTTTGAAATTTGTGCACAAAAAACAACAGATTTTAGAAGCTGAATTATTTATTTCCCCTTTCATGCTAGAATTATTAGGCTTCATCCACTATTAAAACACTTTATATTATCCAAAAAGTGCTAATTAAATAAATAAATAAATAAAGGAGACATTAAAGAAATTAAAAAGGTAATCGCGTGCGCGTGGCTACCACTCGAAGGATACGCTCGCTCTTCTAGAACGGTTATAATAAAGAATTAGAGAAACAAATAATAAATGGCTTTAAATAAGCATATGTGTTAAGCATAGTCTCATTTCTATTAATCACTAGAAGACTGACGTGGCGACGAATTCCACAAATTTTTTTTTTTAGGAAACCCATATTTTACATGAATCAAAGAGCATATTTTGACTTTTTGAAATTTGTGTATCGAATAATCATAAGGATTAACTTTTTCTTGTATTCCAAATTGAAAAATGAAATAGTTTAATTTCAGTTTTATTTTTTCCTTGCTGTTTGGAACTTCGGATTAATAGTTGTGGAAATTTTCATCTGTACTTATATTAAGAAGGAAGGGAATTGTTTACCCCACATATTAGCTAAATTGGGTAGAAAATTAGAAATGCAATGTTTTCTTATCGGATACCTTTCCGCTATTTAATGAGCTGCAATTAATAATGTATACTGTGTTTACTGGTAATGAATGGTCTACGGACTTTTCAGGCAAAAAAAAAAAAAAAAAATAGTCTGAGAAAATTTAAGATAAGAGGAATTTACTTATCGAACAAAATAAACTAGAGTAGCCTCTACCAAGTTTTTTTTACAAAAATAAATAAATAAATTATATTAAAACTAGGGTGTACTTAAGCTCGCCAATTCTAAATTAGAGTTTTCTTAAGCTCGCAAAAGGATTGGCTAGCTTATCTTCAAGATCTATCGGAATAACATCAAATGTCGAATCCAAACTGTTGAAGCTGATCTACTTCACGAATGAAGTATTTGCATGTCAAATTTTTTTTAAAATTAATTTAGTATAAAGTCAAATATTAAAAAAAAGGTTTACAAATTAATTTTAATACATTCATTTTTCATTTTTTTTTATTGTTTAGCTTTATACTAAATTAATTTGAAAATCTATAAATTTAATATATATACGCATCACTCGTGAAGTTGGTTTCAATAATTTGAATTCGTCATTTAAAATTATTCCTATATATTTTAGAGTTAAGCTCATTAAAGAGCTTGATTATACTTAAGAACACCCTAGTTCTACTCGATAAATTTTGAAGCAAAAATACAATATATTATGTATCGGACGAAAGAATTGAAAATTTTATAAATTATAGTTAGCACTCTTTTTATAATAGAATAATGATAGTAAAATATAAAAAAAAAATTAACATAACAAGTTGGTAGGACACCTAAATTTTTTATTTTTAGAAAAGAGTGATGGAATCAAGTCATCAAATATTTCAAAATTTATAAAGAGAGAGAACGAGAGATGTTGTCTTTGAATTAAATCAAAAGCTGATTCTTTCTTCATTTTATTTATTGTCTTTTTATTACAATTAATGAGGAAGTGAGCGGCTTTAGTACTCTTCTGGGAATATGAGTGACAACACTGACGGACTGACCTATTTGTGAGAAAGTCATTAAATGAAGTCAAAGAGGTGTTTCATCTCACTCACGTGTTAGCAAAATCTCACCGAATATATTGTGTTGTTTGTTTAGTTCTGTCTTTTCAGTCTGTAGACTAGCTAGTTGTCGATCTGTATATTTATTATTATTTAGGAGTTAGAAGTTAGAACTGCCTCAAATAACTTTATACCTCGAAAGTCTCAAATTCATAATGTCTCATTTAGACTTGTCATTATCACTATAGTCTATAATTAATGAGCTGAGTTCAAACTTAATTTAACTCATCTTATGCTTGCTGATCATGACATGACCGAGATATATAATTATAGTAATTATCACTGATCGGATAAACCATTTGTTTCTCAATTTAGTTACGGATTTTAAATAAGAGGCTGGATCATTTGACAATCTTAACAATATATTTTTAAAATATTTTTGCAAATAAATTAAAATTAAAATATATAGATATGTTATTAGACATATATATAGTCTAACAATCAAATTTTATAGAATCCAAATATTATTTGATGATGCATTAAAGATCATTAATTATTTAGAAAATATTATGACAAAATTTTAAAAGAAAGAATTATACTTCTAATCGATGAGTTTTTTAACATTTTGAAAAATTTCTAGTTCAATCAAGTCCCCAGCTATTGAATTTAGTTTAATCTTCCCTTCTAATTACTGTTATATCTTCTGTTAACTCCGCTGATTTGGCACAGCTACATGGACTCAAACTAATGTTTCAATATAAGAACATTTATGAGCTATTGTGTTATTTTATAAGAATTCTATATGTTCTTATAATAAAAATAGAGGAGGGTTCAAATGCCTCCATGTTTTTGTGCCTCCATCTCTCTCCATTATTTTTAAAGTTCAAACAGTCGATCCGAACCGCTCAACGTAACCTCCATACTAAAATATGTTTGGAAACCAAATTTTATATTTTTAGAAATTTTTTTACTATTTTTTTAGATAGGTAAAAGAATACTGTTTTTAGATGGTTCAGATTTACTGATTTTGTACCTATCTAAGAAAATAGTACAAAAAATCCTAAAAATATAAAATTTGGTCTCCAAACATATTTTAGTATGGAGGTTACGTTGAGCAGTTCGGATCGACTGTTTGAACTTTGAAAATGATAAAGAAAGATGAAAGCATGATGGAGGCACAAAAACATAGAGGCATTTGAACCCTCATTAAAATATGTGTATTCATCAGCATGTTTTAGGCCTAAAATACCTGCTCAGTTACATCAAGAGCTCTCAGAAGTGGAGCCAGAAATGGAAGCACAAAAATATTATAGGCCCAGAAAAGCCCAGAACCGTAAAGATGGGCTGAATCGTTAACTCCTGGAAACCATAGATACAATATTTATTTATAATCATAATTATCAATCAAATATGGACGTACCGATTACCGATAACTAAGGTAAAAAATCAAAACCATTTAAAAATGTAAATTTATAAATGAGGTTTTGTACTTATTCCTCCAAGACAAAAGCTCGTGGCGAACTGGAGTATATGAAGAAGATGAAAAGAGCCTCCACAAGACCACAACCACGACAATTTGAAGAAATCCAAGAAATGTCTCAAATTCCCAAGAAGATCACCAAGACAAAGGTGGCCCAATCGGAAATATGCAAACGTTGTAGTGATCGATGACAACTCAATTGTAGAGCCATCAACCTTCCAAAAAGCAACCAAGTCAGATAAATGCTTGTATTTAAATATTTTCATTTTGTCTTACATGAATTGTAGAACCAATTGTCTTCAGTAAAAGTAATTATTTGAATGACCTGTTCACCGCCAAACACCACTTGATATAAATGATTTACCGCAACACATAGAATCGAAATTTAAATATACATGTCAGAAATACCAACTACACAAGTGTGGCCACAAAAGGGGTAAAGGAGAAATAAATACCAAGTCTTTTATAGTAGTCAACCTCACTCGTTGACATGCATTATCCCTTATTAAACCACTTAAAAAGTTAAAATCGTACTTTTGGAAGGAAAGAAAAAATCATACACTATCTTAAAGAATAGAGAACCAACATAAACAAACCTGATATTATGCTATCAGACAGGTAAATATATTACACTATCTGCACAGTGATTACTGCCACGTGGTTGCAAGTATGTTTAATTAACCTTAATTTTGTATAGTTCAGTGATTATTTTAATTGCCTAAATTAGATTAGTACCATCTGTTCTTGTGGATGTTATTCAATCTTCTTTCTATCCTTTTGGCAATCATTTAGCACATTTCCTTCTAATTAGTAGGTAGCTCATAAACAAATATTTGAACTAACAAATGGTTGACAAATTATATTATAACAACTTATTTGTGCTTAAAGGAATAATGCTAAAGATGAAGTAGGAAGGATGATAGTAAAAACGGCGATGAGAAAAATTAAGGGTCAAAAACAACTGGAGTCAAACATCAGTCAGGCCTCTATGACAAGATGTAATCTATGTGCTAATGACAGTACATCTGTACAGAGGTCGAGATTGTGATGTCTCCAACTGATGCTCTCCGAAAAAGGTATGCAAGGAGACGGTTTTGCAGGAACAATATGTATTGATTTGTTTAGTTTTGTTTGATGTTGTTTTCATTAAGAACTCTATAATTAGTTGCTTGGTTTAAATGTTTATTTTACCTATTGGATCAATTCTGCTGCAGTACTGTCTTATCCTTCTTACATTGAGTTTCTAGTTGTACACATCCTTTGTTTAATTAATGATGTTCTGGTTAATTACTGCTGTAATGTAAATCATTGTGCGGATGTACTCCTATAAGTTAGCATGGGAGACCGAGAAACATAAATTTTATATATAATACCCAATTTCTTATGAATTGTATATTAATTTGATGGTAAAAATAACATGGTGTTTTTGACAACAACACCTTTTTTATGGTAAGAAAGGGGTCTCCAGCCCCAAACTTCAATTTATTTAAAAAAAGTAAAAAAAAAGGTATTTCACACAACACTTGTCTCAAATTTGTATTCTTCCTTGAATTTGTAAGAGAATTACATAGATGCTTGTAACGAAACAAAATTAACTAGAAAATTCCTTTAAAAATAAAGTGAACCAAAATTTTGAAAATCAGAATTTAAGTACTTATTTAAAATACAGCATACTTATTTAGAAAGGACAAAATCTGCACTAAACTAATCAGCAAATTTTAAGTCCTTACTTGACCCGATCTATATACATTCCTACTCAAATTAAACACTCAGATTAAACACTCAGCATTCTAGATAACAACATATAACAAGAAGCTAAATAAACAGATTCAAACTCACACAAACAGAACTCCTCAAAAATACAAAAACTAAAATCAACAACTTACAACAGTCTATAGCTTATCTTCGTATTCTGATAATAGAGTAATCTGCTCCTTCAAACCCTTCCTCTTGCGGATATCTGCAACAATAGTTGCAGCCTGTGATCTGGGCTCCGTAGGATCAGACGTCAAAATCTCCCAATGATCAAACAACAGTTGTGGGAAAGCCTGGCCAGATGTTGCAGCCCGCAAATCCTTATCAAATCCGAAAGACGTAAATACCGGTAGATACCCCTTAATGTTGTAAAGTGGTGTACCCAACCTCTGAATCTCCTCAAACACATGCCCTCTTTTCTGATTCATCACACTGTAAATACCCCCGAGCGCACTCTCAGGTGCCTGGATTTCAACCAGGTAGACTGGTTCGAAAAGACGGGGCTTAGCAGTGAGTTGGGAAGCATACAAGACCCGACGCGCGGTTGGAATGATCTGACCACTGCCACGGTGGATTGCGTCTGCGTGGAGCACCACATCACAGACCTTGAAGCAGATACCACGCATGTTCTCCTCACAAAGTGCACCATCTTTTGAGGCCCACTGGAAACCCGCCACGACCGAGTCCTTGATTTCATTAAGGTACTGCACTCCCTTGCACATGTCGACTACCATGTTGGGTCCAGTCGTCTCAGGCCCGAAGCACCAGATTTTCTTTGCCAAATCTCTATCCCACCCAAACTCCTTAGAGAGAATCTTAGACCGAGTCTTAGGGTCATCACGGGGCCCAATACGACCTTCATCTATAGCTTCAGAAAGACCCTCCTCCAAGGACCGAGCTTCCATATACAACCGGTTGTGCTTGTTGGGTGACTTGCTGACTTGCTCATTACAGTACGGCATGATTTTTCTAGCACAGTCTCCCGAAATGAGACAAGAGGAGGAGACACGATGAGTTCAGCACCACCCATGAAATCGTCTTGACGATCCTTGAGGCAGATCTCAAGGTGGAGTTCACCAGCACCAGCAACAATGTGCTCACCTGATTCCTCGATTGTGCAAACAACCATTGGGTCTGATTTCGAGAGTCGTTTCAGACCCTCAACAAGTTTCGGCAGATCTGCCGGGTTCTTGCATGCCACAGCTTGGCGCACAACTGGGGAAACAGAGAACTTCATGGCACGAATGGGGCGTGCGTCAACCTCCTTCTCATTTGTCAGAGTTGCATTTTTGGTGATGTGTTGGTCAAGCCCAACTATTGCAACTGTGTTGCCACACGGCACATCTTCCACCGACTCTTGCTTCTTCCCCATCCAGATAACTGTCCTCTGTACGCTCTTGAGGTATAGATCCTTCTTCTGACCAGGGACAAAATTGGGTCCCATGATGCGAACCTTCATGCCAGTTGCAACTTTACCAGAAAAGACCCGGCCAAAAGCATAGAACCGGCCTTTGTCAGAGGCAGGAATCATCTTAGAGACATAAAGCATTAGAGGTCCCTCAGGGTCACAATTTCTGATTGTGTTAGCATAAACATCATCAAGTGGGCCCTCGTACAGGTTATCAACACGATATTTCTGAGCCTTCGCAGGGGTCGGGAGGTGGTATATAATCATCTCAAGTAAAGCACTGCTAGCGGGTAGCCAGGTTTGCAAGACCCGCTTCATCAATGCCTTACCAACTAATTCTTTCTCATCAGATTTCAAGGTCACTCCAAGCTTTTTAAGCATAGGCCAGAGCTTATCCTTCTCATCATTGATGCATAAATTGATGATCTGCTTGATAGGCTCATAACATAACTGCACAAACCCACGCTTGCATGTAGCCGTACCAGTGTACCGGTTCGTCCACTTTTTGGTCGCCGGGTCAAAGAAATTCTCACCCCAAAGCCGCTCCATCATCTTTGACTCATCAACCCCAAACTTTGCCGCATACATCTTGGCAAAATTGGTCAAAGTGAAGGCCCAGCCGTGCAAACCGGCGGAGAATGCCACTGTTCCCTTCTCAGGGTACACCTGCACATCCCCCAAAAGCGCATCCACGTAAGTCGCCATGAGCACATTCACATTCTCGATAACACGGTTATAAGTCTGGTACGCCTCTTCCCCATCAAGTTGAACTTCTAAAAAGCACCGATCCATCTTGTTCACAGTCAACACAGGACGAATTCTTTCGCCTAAGGCTTGCCAAAGGACAGTCTCAGTCTGGACGCAAACACCTTCGATGCAATCAACAACAACAAGAGCACCATCAGTAATTCGAAGGGCGGCGGTGATCTCAGAGGAGAAGTCGATGTGGCCAGGGGAGTCAATGAGGTTGATGAGGTACTCATTGCCTGAGCGCTCTCCTTTGTAAGCCTTGAGGGATTCGTCAGACATCTCATAATAAAGGGAGATGCCAGTGGACTTGATGGTGATGCCGCGCTCAGCTTCATCGGCACAAGTGTCAGTCATGCGCACATCACCGGCCACTTCTTGTGCAATGATGCCAGCTGCAGCCACGAGTGAATCAGTCAGGGTTGATTTGCCTGTGAGGATGAAAAAAAAAACAGTTTATTATTGTTAACTTATTAGTTATTATTAAGGATTTGTCAGTGTATATGATATAAGGAAAAAAAATGAAATTAGAATTGCTTCAGGAATACTAAAAATCAGATTTACTTTCTTTGAACAGATCAGTGGTATCTAGATCATGCAATTTTAATCGCGAAACTGAACTATGAATAATGTTAATTCTACTAATTAAAAGAAGTTATATCAACATGTGAATATAAAAATTCATATATAACACCTGGAATTTCTCTTGTAAAACCAAAGTGTTTTTTTAAACTTCTAATTTCTATTATCATATAATTAATCAGATTCTATACTGATTCAACAGATCTAATCCGCAAATTCTACTATGAAACATAAGTATACAAGGTATGACTATATCCACCATAAATGTTCAAAGTCAAATGTTATCTTAATATGAAAGTTCTCTAAAATTACATTTTAAGAAAAAAATTATTAGACAGGGTATGTTAACCTATTGAACTTAAAAGCTTAACAACACCAGGCCTGTTACAATTTATACCAAAAATACTGGAATAAGCCGGATCAGTTCTATAAATACTTTGCAATTTTCCAATGGTATTATAAAGTTTTTTCCATACACATTACAACAAAGTACCAAATAATAATGCAATTGAAAGCAGATAATAAAATCAATGGTATGTATATCAAGCAACTATCTTCTTAGAAACTAAATTAAAAATAAAATTAATTATACTAAAACTCACACTCAAACTCATGAACATTTAAATCCATCTATAACACCTGTGTTTTCTGTTGTCAAACTATAGCACACAATATGTTTAATTTAAATCATTCTTATAAACTTTTGCACATGAAAATCATCAATTCTATCCAGATTCAACAAATATGATCTGAAACTCTGCTATAAGCAAAACATATGTTTACAAGGTATTTCCATGTTGACTGTAGATATACAGAATTAAATATTCAATCTCATTTTATGATAATTTTGTCAAAAACTTACATCTACAGGAGTAATTTAAAGAACCCTTAGACTACAGAATTCGCTACAATATACAGTACTTCGATAGCAGGGTTGATAATTTAAATACTTGCTGAATATCTAATGGCACAAACAAGCTTTATCATAAGAGAATTAGCCAATCATGCAAACAAAATTTGAAATGGAAGTGCATTTTATATATTACCATGATCAACATGTGCCACGACAGACATATTTCTGATATTCTGCTTCCGATCCATAATCTTGCATAACTCTTCAACGGTGAACTTCACCATCTTTCCTTCTCTTGAAGGTTGCACTAACTATGACTGAGTTTCTGCAAAATTGCATTCAAAGAGGAGGTTTAATTTTTAAATAGTACAGAATAAAGCTGAGGTAGAATAGAGGTTGAAGAAGAAATCAACTTTGAAAGATTTTTTTTTTTTTTTTAAAATGCATAGGAAGTTCGTTCAAACATGAAATTTAGTAGTTGCTTTTTATTTCAGTAATTCATCAAGTTGTATTGACGAAGTATTTATGGCCTAGATCCATATATGACACATTCATAGGTAAAAATGAACTATTTTCGTTCAACCTGCATGTATTGTTGTTTTAAAACAGAGATGAATTTGGGAACACAAAACAAACAAATTCATAGGTAAAAATGCACTAATCCTTTAAAATGTATACAAAAGCGATAATTCATTAAACTACGGATGCAAATTATTAGATCTAATAAAGAACCTTAATTGAAAATGCATGTTGAAACTTTAAAATAACATCAGATTGTCTATTTGTATCATGTTTTATTCATTTTTTCGAATAAAAGTGGCATCAAGGCACCCGATTTCATTAAAAATGAAATCTATGATGTATTAGAAAAGTTTGAAACCGGTTGAATCCGTTAATATAAACAATAGCTAGAAAACGAGTTACAAAGATATCCGTTGCTATTTTGCAAAATCGGGATTCAAACAAGCATACAAGATGAAGCAAGTACAATGCTTGCTATTAAAAGAAGAGAAAAGGTATCATCCCCCCACCTTCAGTCCCCCGATAATCCCCGCCGACTTTTTCACGCGGTTTCAATATTTTTAACGGTCCATCTCAAACTGCTTATTTAAAGCTTTTCCAATTCCTCTCTGTTCACTTTCACCTCTCAAAATTTAATTGCCAAATAAGAACGGAATCGTTTGTCCTTTTTACTTTTTTATATTAAAATAATATAAAGTTTATGGTTTGAGATGTTGAATCAATATTTTAACATAAAATTTCATCATGACATTTTGTTTTTTTCACAGAACTGTTAACTTATTTGAAAGGTTGAGAAGTTTTTATGTTTACAGAATTTGTTGACAGAAATGAGAAGTTTTTATGTTGACAGAATTTGTTGAATTAGTTTATAGGATTTAGTATTGATGTTTACAGAATTAGTTGAATTAGTTTACAGGATTTAGTATTGATGTTTACAGTATTGATGTTTACAGAATTGAAAGTTTTATGTTTACAGGATTTGTTGAATTAGTTTACAGGATTTAGTATTGATGTTTACAGAATTAGTTGAATTAGTTTTATGTTTACAAGATTTCTGTTTACAAAGTTTTAATGTAGTCATTGTTAGTTTTTAGTTTTGAAAAGCTGTTTATAGGATTACATAGTTTTGTTTACAGGATTACTTTGTCATAATTATAAGATTAAAACGTTTTGTTTACATGATTACTTTGATATAGTTACAGTATTGGGTTACTATTGTGATTATAGTTTGGACACTTGCAGAATAATTTTTAAAGAGTATGCAAGTAGTGATTTGTATGATGTAAAATTGTTGTAATTTTTTTTTTCTTTCAGTGTTATGTTGTATATGTTTCCAAAAATGTTGAAAGAATTTGAATTGCTAATAGAATAATTCATATATGTTTACAAACTTTATTGATAATGTTTATAGAATTTTTACTATTTTACATTATCTTGTTTAAGTTATCAACTTTTTTGTAGAAACGTAAATTTAATTTAATTTATTTTACTTTATAATATTTTTCTTAATTTTTTAATTCACATAAATTGTTCACTAATATTTACAGAAGTATCTAAAATAAAAGAAAATTAGAAAATGGATGCAACGTACAAACTGTTAAACGGACACCTTCTAGAAGTATCCTGTAAAAAGACCACTCTGTAATTCAACCCAAAAAAAAGAAGAAATGACTATTTACAGTCCTCCACTCCTCCGTGATAAGTATATGATAATTTAATTTTGTTAATTGAGAATAAAAAATTTAGTGTAGCAGGCTTGCATCAATACCAATAGATGGACTATAATTATAGTAGGATAATTATTTTTATGTAACAAAGATACAATTGATACAGGAAAAGAACTAAAAAAACATTAATTACGGGACAAAATGAAAAAAAAAATGCGTTTAAATTGTATCACTACATTAAATTTATAATGAAAAGTTAAGACTTAAATAATTTGTATTTCATCCAAACACAAATGTTTTTACAATAATTAAACTCAATGTCAATAACATAGCGTTATATATAAAATATATTAAGGAGAATGCCATGTATACCCCTCAACAATCCCAAAATTACATATTTGTCCCTCTAAAATTCATAATATCATATTTACCCTTCAAAATTTTAAAAACTCGCAACTTTAACCAACCTAATGTCTTTTTTATTAGAACTCATATTATTTTTATTAAAATTCATAACGGGTCATTTCTCTACATGTGACGCATACACAATGACATTTTGACATACATGTGTGTGCGTGCACAAGTAAGAAAATAGACTTTTTTTTACAATCGACCAATCAGAAAACTTTCTTAAACATGCTATATATTTTTATGTTTTTTAATAATATGTAAAATGGGTATTCTATAAATTTAAAATTAGTTTTAATTAAAAGACATTAATTGAGTTTTTTGTGAGTTTTTTAAAGTTATTAGGATAAATATGATGTTATGAATTTTAGAGCGAGAAACAAGTAATTTTGATGTTTTTGAAGGGTAAACATGAAAATTTCCCAATATTTATTATAAAATGTTCAAAGTCCTTGGTCAATATGTAATGGACATAAAAATTTTCAAGAGTTAATTACAAATATTGAAGTCGCAAGTCTACAAAAAAAAAAAAGTTGTTTATTTTTTTGGAAACGAGAAGATTTGTCCGTAGAATAGAACACACATCAGCATAAACGAAAAGCTGGTTGAAAACTTGAAATCATGAGATATCAAATGTTATCAAATAAAAATATTAGGCTATCTGTAGTGGGCATAGTGCGGATTGGTCAATACTCAAGACTAGAGAAAACATTCCATATAAAAATGTACATACTAACTAAATTTTACATTTTACATTTTTTTACATAATCATTTAAAACTGCTCATTTCTATCTATTTAAGAGCATCTATAACTCAGAAATTCAAATGAGTTTCTAAATAATTGTTAATTATCTTTTAAAAATTAAAGTCTCTTAAATTTTCAACTCTTACATCTCTAAAATTAATTTTAGAGTTTCTATTAAGTTATCAGCAATAAATTAAAAGGAAGAAATAATTTGAGCCAATCATTTGGCTAGCATGGAATTTATAAACAGTTTCTTAATGAGAAACTTTCTTATATAGTTTCTCAATAAGAAACTCCCCCACATCTTTAAAACTGAATGCGAAACTGTCAAATTATATTAACATATCTTTAAAACTGAATTAGAAGTTGTCACATTAGATTAAAAACTCTCATAATATCAGAGATGTAGATTCTCTAAGTACACTTTAGTAAAAAAAAAAAAAAAAAAAGTAAAATTTAGTCTAGAAGTACACTTATGTATAGAAATCATGTTAAACACAGATCAACTGTTTGAACGTCTTTTATTATTTTAAATACTCAGAGAGATTACGACACCTGGTTGAATTTTAAAAATAAAAATATTAACCCATAGTACAGACTAATCCATACTAATATACTATGGACTCGCTCATAAAAATTACATGATACTGAAAGTCCTATAAAAAATGTGCTGAGTCACCGAAGGTACACATGCATGGAAGATGGTTAGGTGATCATCGCTTCTCAAATTATTAAGACGGTCAACAATTTCAGTCTAAGACAAGGTTTCATTTATTTTCTATTACTTTAATTCTTTGAACAAATCTTGTCTCCCAAGGTAGCCGGTAACTTGAACCACATCACAACTTACCTTTGTTTCTTTTTCCTATTTCATTAATATGCCTAAATAGCATCTGATTTGTTCTACAGCTCTTCAGTTGTTCAGTTTCTAAAAATTAATCCAACGGTTAAGAAGTAACTCAGCCAAGAGAGGAGGTAAAGACAATTTTGTCCAAAGATTAAAACACATGGCAGTCTTATTGGTGGGCAATCTAAAGAGAAATAATCTGGACTAAAGAAAGAAAAATCATTTTTATAAAAATAATATCAAAGAGGTGCTTCAGAACTCAACGTGTAAATAAAAGAAAGGAAAGAGAGAGAAATGAGGGATAACCGAACCTCACGGTAGTACTGAACTTTATGTAAAACAACAACAAAATTGGAGAATAAATGATGCAAAACAAATTGAGAAGAGGAAAGAGAGGAATGCATATTCTCTCCTCTCCTCTCTTCCCTTCCCTTCCCTTTACACGATTAGGTACCACTTTATTATAAAAATGAACATGTGAATATAATTAAATAAGAATCGTAAAAACAAAGAAACCAAAAATTATCAACAAAAATAGGTCCTTCAAATTTGATGCTAATATAATTTGCAGTCAGGCCAAAGCTGAAGACCATGTGTTCCCCGTTAATTGAGCAAACAACTCAATCTGGGCGTCTTCAAATTTGCCCAAGGTTTTTCTAACAACAAACCAAAAAATAAAAAAAACTTCATTTGTAAAACTACAGAGAATTTGAGGATCAATCAATTCCAGCTCTACTTTTTATGTAGGCGTTTGATATGAAAAATATTTTTGTGTTTCTGCAACGTGGCACATCTTAAATTTAAAAATATGAAATGACATCTATCAAGCGGCAATTTTAAATGTAACTTAAACCGAAACAATGTTCTTCAACTAAGAGAAATTTAGGGTTTAAAAAAACACCAAGTGTAAGCTAAATTGCCTGACCAAAGGTTTTTAAAAACACCTACACTTTTTAAAAAAAACATCTCAATTGCCTGACCAAAGGTTAACCAGTGGCTTTCCATTCTGGCATTTCGATATACAATTCATTGCAATTTCTCTCAACTGTTCCTCCACAGATTCAATCTTAAGGCAACCATCAACAACCTATTACAAAAATGGTGGTTAAAAAAGCGTTATATCCTGCGTTCAAAACCAAAATAGCAACCTAAAATATTCACAAGGTATTGAGAGATATGAGTTACCTCCCAAGAAGAATCACGAAGGGCATAATAATGCTCGGCCACCTTCTTTTGGAACTCCAATTTTTCATACCTCTCTGTACCATATCCTCCCCTTTCGGCTGCTTTCTGAAATATTCCACAAATCAGTGCTCAAAACCAGTATTGCATTATGATGACTGGCCACACTTGAATCAAACAGCTGTACTGGTAAACCCTAGTATCAGAAACATACCAGTTGAGCAAATATCAGACCAGTAGATCTGTGCCATTCAGAAATATACTGGTAAACCCTCACAGTTAAGCCAAAAATCCAAATTGTATTTGTAATTTTTTATCACCCACCAGTCTCTTAGCATAAGTAAATCAAGAATTTACCTCAGGCGGAATATCGAGATATAAGACCAAATCAGGAGCTAATAAACCCTCCTCCGGAGCCTGTAATTACACAGCTACACAAATTATTCATCACAAATCAGAAGGATTCTCACTTATAGCATACAACAGTTTTCTCCAACAAAGAATTAACCTTGCACCACTGGAAATCAAGTCCTTTGGCAGCTGAAAAGGCAACACCAGAGTAAGAGTACCGGTCTACAATGAGGGTTGTTCCACTTGTTAGCTTACTCTCCATTAAAGCCCTGTAAGAAAGCAATAAATCAAATTCTCTATTTAACATCACATCATAAGAACTTAGATGAAATGTTTCACCAGCATGAGCATTTACAATCTATATTTTCCAGTAAATTTCAGCCAAATTTTCATACCGGGACCTCAAAATGCCTTCATTCAACAGAAACCCTCAAAGATAACATATCTCAGGACCAGAAAACAAACAAAAATGTTTAAAAAGAAAAAAAAAATATTGTATCAAACTGGTACAATATTACAAGGAAACAAACCTTTTCTCCCAACGGTTAGCACTGAAGAGCAGATGAATAACTTTATCATCTAAATGTGACTCGTTCGAGAGGTATGAAGAGATCATTTGGCCAATAACTGTCGTTCTGTCAGGGAACCGCCATGCCTCCACTGACAAACCCTTCCCTTGCAAATAGGAAACTAATTTTGCACATTGTGAGCTCTTTCCACTCCTGTCTAGACCTTCTAGAGCTATGAGGGACCCACGTGCCACTGAGATCTTGCTCTCAGTGCTTTCCATTTTTATGTTGTTGTATGATCTTTTGATTGGTTGTTTGAATCTTAGTTTATTCCTCGAGAAACTTACCCCAGAAACCCTAAACAAAAATTCTGGCTTAGTAAAATATATACACAAAAACATAGTTAGAGATTTTAACCAAATATAGAGTAGAAGATATTCATTACCAATTCAAAGAGATTGCTCTGAACGTGGCCCGGCCTAGTAAGGTCATACGAGATTGAAAAATTTGTTGATAATCTGGCTGGAATAATAAACAATTAAATTAGAATATATCAGAAATCACTATAAGATAACATTACGCAGTTCACAGAGAAAAAAAAATGTAGAGACTATCACTTTCCCTATAGATTGATCGATGATCGTAAAGTAAGTACCTTTATTACCTTACAATCAAGCCGTAGACCATTGTTGCGTTGCCAACATGGTTTGGGAATTCTATCGGCCGCACACGGTCTGATTCGATTATTAGCCAAAGAAGAAATCGTTTTGATCTGTGCGAGACAACGCAACGCTTGAATCGGGGTGGAAATGCGGCTGGCTGGCTGATTCCTCCTACTCACCGACCGTCCGAATGAAGCACGCCGATTCTTCGTTGTAGTTTGTTTGGATGTGAATGTTGATTGGAAGAGATATTAGGGGAAGCGTTTAGTAATGTGTCGTTCATTAAAACGAGGAAAAGACGGGTTTAGGGTTTAGGTTCGGTCGGGCTGTTACTGAGGAATTCGGATCTAATCATCCAACGCGTTACTGGACGGGTAGAATAAGATCTGAGGTTTTATTCTAGCACGATTTCAAAGCATCTCCCAATGAGTTCAGATCCAGTCAAGTAACTCAATCTTTGGATTTTAAATTGGGATCGTTTTAATTTGAATCCTTGATAATTTATTCTAAGCAAGCTTCTAAATAGTGTTTATAGCGGTGTAGCGGGGAGACAAAAAAAAAAGCTTTAGCGAATAGCGGAGCTATAGCGAAAGCTATTATAAATAGCGTTTTTTTTTATTTCAAAAATTATATTTTATATTTCTACTAATAGTAAAAAGAGTGATGCTTCTATGGACATAAGGGCCTATTTGTAAAATGAATATATTTTTATTTTCAAAGTTCAAACAGCCGATCCGAACCGTTCATCTTGTTCTCCATATTAATATATCTTTGGAGACCAAATTTTACATTTTTCTGAATTTATTTACTATTTATTAAGATGGGTATAAAAAATATCAAATTCAGACCATTGAATTTGTACCCATCTTAATAAATAGTAAAAAAAATCAGAAAAATGTAAAATTTGGTCTCCAAGCACATATTAATATGGAGAACAAGATCAATGGTTCGGATCGACTGTTTGAACTTTAAAAATAAAAATATGTTCATTTTACAAATAGGTCCTTATGTCCATAGAAGGCTTTGCCTAGTAAAAATGTCTCATCAAGAAAACAAATATCAAATTAATTAAGAAGTTCTAATATTATTCATATTAAATCAATACAAAGTTCAAATTGTCATTCAAAATATCCCTAATTCAAAAACTATCGATATATTTTATATTCAAAATATACCACTACCGTATATTAATGCATGATACAAAATTTAATTGATATAGCGGTATAGCCCGCACATGTTCCATTGTATTGATATAGCTTAATAAAGTAAAAAAAAAAAACCAATCTAGATATTAATGCCCATTAAAATTGCAAAATCATGTTTTCAGAAAAAAAAAAAAAATTGCAAAATCATAACCCATGTAGCATAGCGGACCGCTATTGCCGCTACGCGCTATAGCGGTCGTAGCTTGATTAGCGCAGTTTTAGTCCGTAGCTTAGCTTTCTGGGTCCAAAACCGCTATAGCTAGCTATTTAGAAGCTTGATTCTAAGTGAAGTACACATATCTCGAGAGATGAATTTGAATCGCGAAACAATTTTGAACAACAGATTCGAATCAAACAATCTCAATCCAAAACTCAAAAATTGGGTTACTTTAGGGGATACGGAACCTCTTCCATTGTGTATTGGTCCAATACGAATTTGCATCCTCTGAGATATCTCAAACTTTCAAATATTTTTGAAAAATCTCAACCGTACAAATATGTTATGCACAAATCTCAAAGCACAAACAATACGAATTCACATCCTTCCTGGTACAGTAAAATATAATCTTTTAAAATTAGTAGATCTGGACCGTTTTTTTCAATTTTGCACAAATCTCAAAGTGCAATAAATATTGTCCCCATGCTAGCTCAATTCTCAAAGCTGCCGAGTAAATCTCAATTTTAAAAAGAGAAGGAAGTCTTTTACAATATTGAAGAGGATACTTATTCCAAATAATAATACTATCCTATCCCCGAATAGGCTCCGTACACATTGTTCACGCAAAAGTGAAGATATCTTAGGGCTTGTTCGACACGAAAGAATTGTGGTGGAATAGAGAAAGAGTGAGGAATTATGACGGAATAGTAGCTGAACGTGAGTGAAATTAAATGAAGTAGAGAAAAAGTGAAATTATGATGAAAATATGCAATCAAACTCTTTTCTTTTACACTTTACTCTCTATTTAATCTCACTATTCCATGGTAGAGAAGTGAAATTGAGAAATAGTGACTTTTTCACATGTGAGAATTAACTCAATTTGACTCTTCCACTATTCCAAATATATCAAACATAATTAAAATTGTATGAAATAAAAGTCTCTTCTTTTTTCACTCTTCCACTATTCTATGTATTTGCCGAACGGCCTCTAAAATAATACGTACTCGTCTAATTGACAAGAATTCTCTCATATTGAATAGTGAGGTTTACAACTTTACCATCTAGATTTACTCAATATGATGCTTATTGAAAATGTAAGAATCCTCTTTAAAATTCTTGCCATGTTAAAAGAACAGTCTGGATCTACAAATTAAGATTCCCTTTTACGGTACGGGGAGGATATCAATTCCTCGTCCAGTACCACAAGGATACTGAATGGACTGTGACTCTGTGAGGTACTGTCGTCAACGAAATTCTTATATTAATTAGACTGATCTATACATTTGAAGTGAATGGATTAATTGGTGCTAGATGTATGCATATGTTTTGAAGTAGACCTTATATTTCTTCTTATCTAATGTTAATCATTTATACCTATTACTTTTTAAATATGTTTACTTTCTTCAATTACTTATAAATTGCATAAATAAATTGAAGAAAAAATATTATATTTATACAAGATCTGACAAAAAAAAAAGACTTATATAAATTTACAATAAACCATATTTAATATTACACAAAAGAGTACTTTTATGTACAATTAAAATAAAATAAAATGACTTTTGAATTAGGTTTTGCTACTTAATTTTTTTCTGCTTTAAATTTACTAAAATGACAATGTTAATACGACGTTATCATTACTTGTAAATGTTTGCATCATATAATTTCATTTTTGTTGTAGTTGTCAATATTAGAATATCATATGTACTCCAAAATCTAAATTACAACTATATTGATCAACTATATATTGAATCTAAATACAATCGTATGTACTTAATTATCAACTATATATTGAAACTTACGTAAAACCAAATGATCCCCGGTTAACGATTACGACCTTGGAAGTTCACTAAATGACTCTGGAGTCCTATTATCGTTTTGAGTCCACAATTAGGAGCTTACAATTATACAATAGGACAACCATGTCAGAGATTAAGTCATTCAACTGTTTAATATTTATACAAAATTTCTCATTCGAATTTCAAATATACAACTCGCACAAAAAGATATTGATCTTTACTTTTCCTCAAACAAAATATATATATATATATATATATTGACCTTTACCACTAGACAAAAAGACAAAAGACGTTTATCTAAAAATTTATGTCCATTAAAAGGACCTCGGCCATTACATAAAGGTGGCTCTGACCTCAGAGAATAAATTCACGGGGCTGCCACCTCCTTCCTCTATGCCCCTCTCCTTTCTTACCCTTTTATAGTTTTACCCCAGGAACCATCCAGTGGTCCAATTTGTTCCCACAACAAACACTATTCTAATAATAACATGACAACAGAAAGAAAAGGGAAACAAAACTGGAAGTTTCTTCTGGAAAAAGATACAACTATACCAGGGGAAACAAAGATGCAAAATATTTTGTATTGCACATAATTGCAATGCAGGAAACAGCAGCTTATGAGCTCATCTTTTCAGGCCTCATGAAAGATCCTACTTGCGCAAAATAAAACTGAGTGGTCTTTCTTAGTTTTGATAAATTCATCCTTGAAACCTGGCACCAATGACTTATTGTCACCAGCATAGCTACCAAATAATTCAGCAAATTGCACATTCAAACAAGACATAAACAAAGATACAAAGCACACACATGCATACAGAAAAGCAAGCTAAATGCACCAGAATCCACGAATTAATACACCCAAATTGTCACCACTTGCCAGCAAGGCTAAAAATATTTCTTTAACATAATAAATGTCAACACATAGCTCACAGAGATGTCTACTAGATGAGCACAATAAAAACCATGTTTTCATGATGTTGGAAAAGAGGTATGTTCATCAAATAGGGCCGTTTCATTTTTTCATCATATCCCTAAAGAGAGCATATACGGTCAAAAACGTTAGACCACATATGATATTCTTGTCCTGAGCAGTATACTCAAACCGCTTGTTTTGAATCTGGTTTCTTCCTTTACTAGATCCTTCTGCAATACGTTGTTTCATTCTC
The DNA here is from genome assembly GCF_964058835.1 of Carex rostrata. Taxonomy (NCBI): domain Eukaryota; kingdom Viridiplantae; phylum Streptophyta; class Magnoliopsida; order Poales; family Cyperaceae; genus Carex; species Carex rostrata. The sequence continues at coordinate 6,188,390 of NC_135930.1, read as the reverse complement.
TGTTGCCTTGCACTTCGACCTGAACCTGAGCCTGAACCCGAACCCGAACCCAATCCTGAACCCGACCCAGAACCCATTATTAGTTGTTCTAGGAGTACCTTTTGTGAAACCTTGTTCTTGTTCGGTACTGATTCAGCCTGTTGCTTCCTTGCAATTGAACCTGAGAGTGGAACTAGAAAATTTAGATAGGAGGGCCTGAAACGCAAAATGAATAATACAAATATGTGGTCACTAGGATTTGAACCCAAGTCATCACAACCAAAGTGGAATTCTAACCACTAGGCTCCAATAGTGTTTTGCTAAACCTGTTAGGGGTTCAACCCGTTTTGCCCGGCCCGTACCCGTTACCCGAGGTACCCGTACCCGTTGCCCGGGTACAAACGGGTAGATGGGTAGACGGGTACGGGTAATAAACGGACCGGACAACCCAATTTGAAAAAAAACCCGTTGTACCCGTACCCGTCTACCCGTCTACCCGTACCCGCCTACCCGTACCCGTCTACCCGCCTACCCGTACCCGTACCCGTACCCGACCCGTTTCAAAATTTGAATTTCAAAATTTTTTTGGCGGCCTACTTTTAGAATTCAGATCCAGTGCAATACCTGACTGAGTAGAATAAGATCTGAGTCGTCAATTTTAATTTGGCATGAATCTCAAATTTGACCCCTATACAGTGCAATACCCTACCCGTTAATTTGGCATGAATCTCAAATTTGGCACGAATCTCAAAGCATAAAAATTCAGAAAAAACAGAAAAGAAAAAAAAAACAGAAAAAAAAAACCCGCCCGTACCCGTCAACCCGCAACGGGTACGGGTAATAAACGGGTAGGGTAGAGGTTTTGGGAAAACTACCCGTCTACCCGTTGCGGGTTGTACCCGTACCCATCCTACCCGTCTACCCGCCCTACCCGTTACCCCTAACGGGTTACCCGGAACGGGTCACGGGTAACCCGTTAGCAAACCACTAGGCTCCAAGCATGCACTTGACATTTTATAAGGGGGGCTAAACTACATAAAAACAGAAATTTCAATATACATTATTTACAAATTTAAAATCTTGGGGTTGGCTAAGCAACCTGGCTAACCTTTAGATCCACCCATGCCTGAGCCTGAACCAGAACCAGTTTCTAAGGAACCCTTGCCCTTGCTAGACTTACGCTCAACCAGTTGATTCATTTTCTCATTCCTTGCACTTGGATCTGCTTCTGAACCAATGGCTAAGTCCATCAGAAGCTTTCCCAGGACCTCACTCTTACTCGGCTCTGACGAATTGTTTGCAATTCTTCTTAAATCCTCTCTCCAGTCCCTGCATTGTATTGCTTTTTGGCTAGTAGAAAATTATATTTGATTGGATACCTCAAGATGCCTAACATATAAGGGGAAACATTTTTTGCCCAAAGTAGAGTTGTTGTTGCCAACATTGCCATGTTGTCCCGTGTATAACTATATATGTATACAAGTTTTCCTCAACTAGAAAGGCAAAAGTTTTAACATGTAGACACTATATAATATTTTAATTCATAAATGCAATTTTTTTGAAAAACTAAATTTGCAGTTTGATTTCTAAGCTTAAAAACAAGTCAAGTATATATGCTGATTCCAACAGCATTTTCCATTAGAAGTAAACCATATCAACTCTACTGAAATCTACCTTACCAATCTTATACACCCCCTTATAAATAATTTTTTTACAGTAATAGTGTACCTCCACTTTTGTGGTACATCTATTTTGTATAAAGGTTCCTTGTATTATCATTTTTTTAGAGAAATAGAGTACATCCAATGTTATGGTACATTGATTTGGTACAAATGTATTATGCATCATTTAGATAGGTGTGTACATCATTTGGCAATCCATCAAATGGTTGAAAACATTAATGTTCTAGTTTTAACGGGCTAGTGATGGATGATCAAAGAAATTATAAATTCAGCCTAATTTTGTTTGCATAAAATCCAAATGATAGATAGCAAAAAATCTAGAATTTTATATTTTTAACAAGCACAAATTCTGACGATAGGCAGTCAAAACTCAAAAAAGTATCAAATAGATGTAGAATAAAAAGAAGCATCACCTGTAGGTCTAAATTTTTATGCCTTTTTCTCCATACCAGCATCTCATTTTATTAATTAATAGAGATTTGCAGTGCATTCTTTTTCTTTTTTTGTGCGTGTGACATCACAAAAATGAACTTTAAAAAGTTGTGAATCACAGTACTTACTTGCACGTTGGTACTGCACAGTTGGAAGCAGAGCAGGAATTCGCATGGAATGAAATGAGGAACCACAATGTCTCACACATCTTGCAACCTCCGTAGATGCGTACCTTGCAATTTGTGCTGTGAGTGAAAATTCTCTTGATTTTTTTACAATCGTTAAACTCACATTGCAAGTTCTGGCATCCGGACGCATGCATGACTGGAGTTTGCAGTTGTTTCAGCTACAAATTCACAAAAGAAATATAATATAGAGATGGGGATTACCAAAGAGAGATGGGATATGTAGTTTACATAGATTATCTGAGAGAAGTTATATTAATACAAATTCCTGGATTTAGATGACTTTTAAATTGGTGACCATCCTATTCTGAACCAATCAACTATATTAGCTAGATTTTAGCTACTCCCGATTTTCCTTCTACTTTGAGGAGTGAGAAACAGCTTTTTAAAATTTCCAATCATTTTTCGGTTTTTGACCTGTTGAGTTTCTTGGTGTTGTACAATTAGAATTACTAGCTAGGTGGATAATTTGTCCTTCGAAGAACCATATAGATCTGGTTAAGTATCTCCCAAGCTAATATTTCATGTATAAATTCTATCAAAAATATATAATAAATTGGAGACTTTTATTTTTCCAAGAGTTCTTTATCCGATTAAAAACGATCCAGAATTCTATAGATCTTCCAGTTCTCCAAGAATTATGCATACAACTAAAACCGATCCATAATTAAGATCTAGTTCCTCGATCGCGGGCCTTTCAAGACTGGAAAAAAAAAATTATTGGCAATTAATTCAACCAATCGGGTTGCAGATAGCCATTTAAAAATAAATTTTAGTTGATTGTGAATTTTCTACTTCCATAATTAAAAAATAAATAAATTTCCAATCTAATCTTTTCTTGTATATTAAATAGAAAAGGGAGTAGAGAAGGAGACGAGAAAAGAGAAGAACCCATTCTTGATCGATATCAGACTGATTCAAGCCCTCAACTTTGCTGCACGTTGTTTGATCTTCTGCCATGGGGATTCAACAGGAATAAAATTAAGGAAAAGAAGTAAATCTAGAAAGGTACTAGGGTTAGAAAGAGAAGCAATGGGGCAACTTAATGATCTAATTTATATAGCAGAGGTCACTTTGGTGCAAAGTAATGTATTCTCAACCATTGAATCATATTATCATCTATCTACAGCGTCCATCATTACTAAATAAAAACTTCCCATCTATACCCTTAGCTTCTTCCTCACCTTTCTTTCCATATTTTTTATTATATGTTTATGTTATTTTTTTTCCCCGTGTGGCTCTTTGTTTTATACCTTTGTCAGGTCTTATTTACAGGGCTTGCATGAATTATGTAACAAATGATCTAACACTATGCCGTTACTAAACAAAAGACGAACGCAATGTGTTTTCAACTGTTGGATCCTATTATATTCTATTAATGCAGTTAAACACTATTTAACCAAGACTTTCCATTCTTGCACTTAGCTTCTTCCTTACCTTTCATTTATTAGTATTATTTCTTTCTTATTTACTTTTGTTCAGTGTGGTTTTTCATTGTATAAGCTTTATCAGGTTTCTTTCACAGGGCACACATGAATTATTTCAACAAATCATAGTATCCTTTAAACTAAATTAGATAATATTAGTAATGAAAAATAATTACCACACAACTCAAAAGGGTTAATTACATTGCTAGAGTTTTCTTGAATAATTGTCTTAATTTTGTGCTTGCTTTGACATTTGGGGCTAAGATTTCAGCTTGGCCCCTACTAAATTTTACAGGTGCCAAAAACCTTCAATTTAACAAATTTACTTTTCCAGTTCAATTCATGGGAACAGAGCCAGTATATAGGCTACTTAAGGTTTGTTAAGATTATTTTTCTTTGGTAATAAAATTTTTCAGTGTTTGAGAAAAATCTGCATGGAACATGGTGCATGGGAAATGTTATTGCACAGTTAAAAAATACACTATACTTAATTGCATTTGAGATAGAACAAAGCAATCAAAGTAAATAAAATAAAAGCTTATGAAAGCTAAATTTAAATGAATATTTTTCAGTGTTTTAGGGACATTTCAAAAAGGTTGATATGCCTTCTATAGTTTTGAGTTTAGCATGAAAGGAACCTGTATGTATCCATGAAAAGATGCCTCTGCAACAAACCCATTACCAGTATCCATGAAAAACACCATTTACTCCTCTGTTGTGTAACTAAATTCAGCATACAAATGATGTTCAGGTATGTTTGCATCCCAATTACTCCTATTGCATGAATTCACTCTAAACATAACTGTGCCATTATGTTTCTAATTAAGAAGTAATTAAATTTAGTCCAATCAACCATCACACAATAAAATAGACAAACAGAAAGATTAATATTTTGCAGTTGGTTTCAATATGATCCTACAGGTCCCGTTTTTTAGCATGAGCTGAAACCAGGAATGGCCTATAGAAGTCCTAACACTCAAGTATCAGTAAACAAAGTAACTTCAATAAACTCTTAAATTGTAGGAGCAAAAGCAAATGATTTGAATCTCACATGTACAAAACACTAAAATATGTCTTTTGTGCTAACCTGGGGGTTAACCTCAACAAAACAATAACCTCTCTTCACTGCAACTGGTTCATTCGCTAGCACAAAAACAAATTGCCAGCAACACCGTGGTCATCCCATCCAAGTCCAGTAATTGGTTGTTGCAACTCTCTCATAGCAATTTTCTGTTAACTGAAACCAACAAAAGCCTAAATATAATCAATAAAGTAGAATTAATTAAAGAAATTTGCTATTTTGCAAATTAACTTCCTCATGTGAGTCAAAATTGTCCTGGAATAGGGACAGCACAACACAGACATGTATGATAACCCACTAAATATAACTTGCCAACATATGTCATTTTCATTTCACATTCAAACTTGAGAACAAATCTACATTAAGATTACAACAAAGACTGATATATAAACTAGTGTGAAGAATTAAGTACTTCAATGCAGGAAAAAAAACCATTAATCACAATTGCAGTCCCACATATAATAAGATATATATAAAAAAAATTTATAGAAGAGGGTAAAACTCATTTCATTCAGAAATTAGCATTGTTGTTATGGTACCAAGCAACTGGTACCAATACAAAGTAACCTAATACATAAGAAAAGAAGTTACAAAGTAACCTAATATAGAACTAAAGAAGCAAAGCTACATAATCAGCACATATGGAAACACAGAACTAACAGCTATAACAAAAGTAGTAGTTTTCTTCAAAGAAACTACTTAGAAAAAGCCCCTGTGTTTTGATCATCCTCTAAGGTACTGCATCAAACACTTCATTCCTCTATTACTTCCTCCTCTTCCTCAATTCCAGGCTGCAATTGATTTGTTGCAGTCTGAGCTACTGACACCACTAACTCTTTCAAAAGCTGCATCTAACTTAGGATCGTCCTCAATTTCAAAAGTAAGAACATAGGACATCTGCTTCCCATTATCATCTACAAACTTCATCCGCCTACGTGGAGGAATGTCTGCTCTTGCTTTTATACTAAATCTAACACGCATAAAATCTATGCCCTCAGCAGACGTTGGGTCAACTTCCACGAAATGACCTCTAAATTCATCAGCTAGGAGTTCAAAATCAACATCCTTCCAGAGGTGAGGAGGTAAACCACGGATTTTGACCCATACCATTACCGATATGTTACAGGTACGGGCATTATGAGCATAAAGATCAAACGCTTCTATTGGGAAACATTCATCGCCCAGCCAGATCTGCCCTTTGGAAAGAGCTAGGGACCTCCACTCTGTATCAGGAGGCTCTATTATGAAACTGTCATTAGTAATTTGACGGGCAATCCAGTCCCAGTTCGGAACCGGAAATAGCTTTTTCAGATGAGATTGCAAGTAGATTGCTCCATAGTGTTTCTCATCCTTCAAATGTAAACAACGGAGAAGACCCTCCTCCAACTCATCTCTCGTCTGACTTGGGGGAAGCGTCACGGTGATACTACGAGGTCGACCAGGTATATCCATTTGCTCAGGTGAGAGAGTGAGAGGAGGCGGCGATGGTTGCAAGGGAATATAGCTCGACGGTCATGAGATATATATGAGTATATGACCTTAATCTATCTACCACATTAAAAGCATACCCCAGAAAAATTAAGATATTTTCATAATTTTTTAATTTTTATGCAAAAGCAACATCCAATTAATATTCTGAAAAAGTAACTTACTAAATTCCTCTCCAGTTCTACGAAGACATATCCGCTCCATTCAATCACTGCTGCTCTCTAGAGTCTGGATCGCTACCACTCCCTTCCCTCCAGTCCCCTCTTCATTGCTGGTCCCACCATCCCTTCTTTCGAGCAAAGTTCTCCTGACCCCTTGTCTTCCTCCCGAGAATCGAGAATTCATATCCTCTGAGATACCTCAAACTTTGCGTGACTTTATGGAAAATTCCAACCGTTTAAATACGTTCTGCACGAATCTCAAAGCAATAATAATACTGAATGCGTATCCTCTGAGATATCTCATATTTTGCATGACGGACGTGTCCGGTGCCTATTCGGGGTGACATGGGGGCAGTATTATTTGAGCTTTAAGATTCGCACAAAACATATTGCAACGGTTGAAATTTTCCAAAAAGTCACTCAAAATATGAGATATCTCAGAGGATGAGAATTCCATAATACTAATCCCTACATCACCCCCGAATAGGCACCGGACACATTGGTCACGCAAAAGTTGAGATATCTCAGAGGATACGCACTCGAGAATCGATGAAGGTCTTGCTTTCTTTTCGGATTTCTCATGGCACTCCTACATGCGGTAAAATATGTGGTCTCTAAGAAAAACAAATAGTTTGGGTTCAGTTCGGTGGGATTAAAAATTTGTGATTCGGTTATAATTTGAAAATAATTTAGTATAACAAGGAAGTCAAAAAAAAAGGAAAAAAACCCAAAAAAATAAAAATCACGTTTTATTCGCGAATAACGAATTATTTGCGAAAAAAATACGATTTTTTTTTAATTCTTTTTTAAATATTTTTTTTCTTTGGGTGTTTTTTTTTTTGCTTTCTTCTTATATCGAATCATTCACAAATTATATCTAATTATATTTGAATTAGGAATTTTTGATCCCACCGAACTGAATTCGAACTATTCATTTGTCCCTGTAGTTCATACTCCATAATGTATCAAATATGTAGTCATTAAGAATCAGAGGCGGCTCCGCTCCACTCCTAGAGTTCTCCGCATAAAAGGAAAAAAAGAGGATTTAGAGGGTGAAACGAAGCTGAAGGTTTGAGAGTCGATTCGGGACCGGTTGCTCCACCTCGTGCCTCCATCCGTCCCCCCTCGTTTGCCCGGTTCATCGTGCTTCGTCTCAATTGAGCGGATGGATTCGTTTAAGGATTCTGCCGCTTGTTGTCTTTTTCATTCACTTCGACTCTCCGGGTTCGACTGAGGGTTTGTGAATTCATTCCGCCCCGTAATATCTACTATATCTATATATGAATAAGATATGTATTTTGGTTGTTGCCGATGACGAGAACACAAAGAGTTGTCTCCTTCCTTCTCTCTTTCTTCTTCTTCTTCTTCTTCCTCCTTGAGTGGTGACTGTCCTGATCCGGTTGATTCAGTTTTTGGTTCCGGTTTGATTCAATGCCATCTCGGCTGAGTGGTGAATGTCCTAGTTCGGTTTGACTCAGTGCCCTTTTCTTCCTCCTCTCTGAGTGGTGACTGTTCCGATCCGGTTTGATTCAGTGCCTCTCGGTTGTGAACTCCTCTAGGCAGCGTCGAATTTAGAAAGAAGATGACGTTTCGTCCTCAAGAAAGAGTTCGATGCAGCATAGTCCGCGGGATATGCAACTCGTAGAAATTACTGCTGTGTCTACATTCTCAGAGAAGAAAATCGGAAGGCCCACCTACTTGTTATTCGAGCGCGAATAGACCAATTCGCATTCTCTGACTTCACGTTTATTTTATTTTCTGACATAGCAAATTAGATGATTGTACAAGTAGCTTAATGTATATGTTTTAATGTTTTTTAATGTTTTTTTAATTTTAACAAAAAAAGTCTATGTAATAGCTACTTTGTAAATCATTTAATTAATGCAATCGCTTATGGGCTTTCAACCAAAAAAAAAGAATCAAAGGCGACACTTCATAATGCGGTTAAAATATTTTTATTTTGTGAGGAAAGCGGTCAAATATATGGTCGATGGAATAAATATCAAATTTAAAAAAAAATTAAGAATCAAATTGATATCAAAATATAATACCACTTAAGGGCCTGTTCGGTGCGTTACTGTGCGCGTGGGAAAAAAAAATTCACTTAGACTGAATTTTTTTTTTCCCACGAGCACAGTAAAAATCAATTCAATTACCATTCCCATTCCATTTAAACGCCGAACATGCCCTAAATGTTCCTAGAGTAAGTTAATTTTGGGTAGCATGATAATATCTTTAATTTAATTTCTTACTTATCTAAATTTGAAGGACACGGGATTTCACAATTGATCCCGCAGAAGTAAAGAAAGTTTGGATCCGATGCTCGTGAGCAAATTAGGATCCGATGAGCATCAGAGTTGTGCGATACATTTTCGTGCGCGTTTCATTCTAAAATCTATATACATAAATTTTCAAACGCATTGGATGGCTCCGATACTCAAATTTATTTTCTATGAACATCGGATCTAAACTTTTCTCCACTTTACGGATAATATATACATTCATTTTTTTCTCTGTCTGACAATGTATTCATTTCAGAATTTATACGGCCGATATTGCAAGTAATGTAGATGTTAAGGTTGGCGAGATATCATTTGAATTTTGTAAACAAAATGGACCAATCTGTGCTTTGTATAGAGCGAAACTAGAAAATTAAATAAAAGACTGAAAAATAAATAATGTGGTGGGTTGGTTTTGAACTCAAATTCTAAAAAGGAATGCAATAAACAACTTTAACTACTAGGCTACAAGTAAATATTTAATATTTTTTGATAGAAGTTAAACTATATAAAAACTTAGAGAAGAAAAAACTAATTAAATTTTAATATACTTCATTAAAAAAAATTAGCACCCTTTAAAGTACACTAACATCCATCTCAGGTACCATGACCTCACTCATAACTTTTTATTATTATGGCAAAAAAGATAATATCACTTGTCACTTGTAAAATGCAAAACCAAGCTTCAAACTATATATGTTAATTTATATTAATAGTGTAAATCAAAGTCGTTGAACATGTTGAAAAAAAGGATGATGTGTTATGGGTCCAAAAAAATGAAACAAGTGAAAATATTCATAACTAAATACCAATCCAAAGCATCAATTCCTGCTACAAAATGCCTCAATTTCCTAAGAATTAATTAACATTCCTTTTTATTAATTAATTATTCCCTTGTGACTCGCAGTCGAAAGGTTGCATCGCTAATTAAGTGCTTGAGGATACTGATCGTCAAACGGACAAATAAAGAAAATGAAAAATTCGCACCATTAAGGAATTAAATTTTTTTATTTTTGAAAGAAATTAAGGCATTCATGTTTATCCTATATATAAATATTCCTCAAATTGAAATTTATCTAACCATTACTACTCGCAAGTCGCATCAGTCTATTCAACAATGACTATCACCAATGACAAGCTTGAACTGAAGCTTCTGATCGACAAAAAAAATAATAATCACAAAGTGTTGTTCGCCCAAGTCGGAAAAGATATGGTCGATTTTGTCTTCGATCTTTGACAATTGGGCCTAAGGTTTTTACTGGGCTTACCTTTTGGACTAGGCCTACATTGAGCCCTTAGTTAATTTAAGCAAATTTATTTTTTCATTCAATTCATGGGAACAGAGCCAGTAAGGCTACTTGAGGATTGAGGTTTCTTATTAACAATATTTTTCTTTAGTAATAAAAACTTTTGAATGTTTGAGAAGAATCTGCATGGAGCATGGTGCGTGCGAAATGTTCTTGCACAGTTAAAAATTTACTGTGCTTAATTGCATTTGAGATTCGAAAAGCAATCAAAGTAAATCAAATAACAGATGATGAAAGCTAATTTTTAAATGAGCATTTTTTGAAGAACTTGAGAAGTTTAATGCTTTCTATAGTTTTTGAGTTTTGCATGAAAGGAATCTGTACGTGATCATGACTAAAAGAGGCGGAGATAGCTTAATAGAATGGGCCCCTTTTTTTTAAAAAAAAAAAAAACTGATAATGAACTATGCCTTTTGTTCTATAAATAAATTAAAATGCTACATGTACAAAAAAATTGACCCCCAATTGACTCCCATATTTTTTATGAAATTTTATAATATTGACTCCATTCTTTTTAAAAAAAAATTAATTGTGTATAATTTGGAGGACTTCTAATATTTTAGATCATTTTTTAATTAAAAAGATAAAAAAATCTCACATGGAGAATCACATGGACTAATTCGTGACAAAGTACAAAGTTTAGTGACTTATGGAGAAATTTACCGTTTTATGTTATATCTCTCTGACTCACCATTAATTGAAAATTTTTTTTTGACCCCCATTCAATCAAATCCTGCCTCCGCCCTTGATGACTAAGATGCCTCCGCAACAAAATATTACTCAGCATCCATGAAAAACACCATGTGCTCCTCCATTGTGTAACTAAATTCATTTATGCAAATGATATGTATGTATGTTTGCATCCTAAAAATACCCCACTCACATGTATTCACTATACACACTACGCCATTATGTTCCTAATTAAGAAGTAATTTGATTTAGTGAACTCAACAGTCACAGAATATAATTGACAAACAGAAAGATTAATATTTTGCAGTCAATTTCAATATGATCCTACAGGTCCCTTTTTTTAGCATGAGTTGAAACCAGGAATGAACTATAAAAGTTCTAACACTCAAGTATCAGTGAACTAAGTAACTTCAATAAACTCTCAAATTGTAGGAGCAAAAGCAAATTATTTAATTCTCACATGTACAAAAAACACTAAAATATATTTATTGTGCTAACCTGGCTGTTAGCCTCACAAAACAGAAACCTCTCTTCACTGCAACTGTTAATTTGCTAGCAGAATCTCTAAACAAACAGATAGTTCCTTCACCTGGAATGAACCAAAATCTGTAGTGACAACAATGTGTTCATCCAAAAGTCTAGTATTTAGTTGTTGCAACTCTCTCATAGCAATTTTCTGTTTAAATTGAAAACAACAAAAACCTAAATAACGTAGAATTAATTAAAAAAAAATTGCTTGTTTGCAAATTATATTTCTCATGTGAGTCATAATTATCCTGAAATACAACACAGACATGCATGATAGCCCAGTAAATATAAATTACCAGAGCCTGTCATTTTCATTTCACATTCAATATTAAGAACAAAACTACATTAAGATTGCAACAAAGACTGATATATAAACTAGTGTGAAGAATTAAGTACTTCAATGCAGGAAAAACAAACCATTAATCACAATTGCAGTCCAAGAAATAATTAGATATATCTGATTTTTTTGATAAAAGTGGATAAACCCCATTGATTTCATTCAGAAATTAGCATAGTTGTTATGGTACCAAACGACCGGTACCAATACAAAGTAACCTAATACATAACAAAAGAAGTTACATAGTAACCTAATACGGAACTAAAGAAGCAAAGCTACATAATCAGCATGGCAACACAGAATTAACAGTGATAACAAAAGTAGTAGTTTTCTTCAAAGAAACTACTTAGAAAAAGGCCCCGTGTTTTGATCATCCTCTACTGCATCAAACACTTCATTCCTTTACTATTTCCTCCTCTTCCTCAATTCCAGGCTGCAATTGATTTTTTGACCTCAGATCTTTCTAAAGCAACACCTGACTGAGGATCGTCCTCAACTTCAAAAGTAAGAACATAGGACATCTGCTTCATATCATCATCGAAAATAGTTATCTGCCTACATTTAGGAATGTCTTCAATTGCTCTTACACAAAATCTAATACGCACGAAATCTACGCCCTCAGCAGATGTCGGGTCAACTTCTATGAAGTAACCTCTGAATTCATCAGCTAGACGTTCAAAATCAAAATCCTTCCATAGGTGAGGAGGTAAGCCACGGATTTTGACCCATACCGGCACCAATGTGTTACGGGCATCATGACGTTCAAGATCAAATGGCTCTATTGGGAAACATTCATTGCCCAGCCAAATCTTCCCTTTGGAAAGAGCTAGGGATCTCCACTCTGCATCAGGGGGCTCTATTATGAAACTGTCATCAGTAATTTTACAAGCAATCCAGTTCCAGTTCGGAACCGGAAATAGCTTTGTCAGATGAGATTGTAAGTAGCTTGCTCCAAAGTGTTTCTCATCCTTCAAATGTAAACAGCGGAGATAAGTCTCCCCCAACTCTATGCTAATCTGATTTGGGGTAAGCCTCGCGATCGGAGTACGACGTCGACGAGGTTCATCCATTTGATCAGGTGAGACAGTGAGAGGAGGCGGCGATGGTTGCAGGGGGGATATAGCGACAGTGATAAGATCTATGACCTAAGTACCTAACCTACCACATTCAATTAAACACAGATATTTTCACTACTTTTTATTCAAAAGCAAAGTTCTCCTTAGTCCTGACCCGGTCTTCCTCCCGAGAATCGATGAAGGTTTTGCTTTCATTTCTGATTTCTGATGGCACTCCAACATGCGGTCAAATATGTGGTCGCTGAGAGCCTGAGGCGTCACTCCGTAATGCGGTCAGATATGTGGTCACTAACTCACTATAACTTGAGGTGGAATTGTCGGTATTGTTCTTATTCAACTATTACTAATAAAAATCAGTAAGATCGTAAATTTACCTAATTTGTTGATTTTTTATTGTATATTATGAATATAATTATATCACGAGGAGATTTAAATGCCTCTATTTTTTATGTCTCCATCATGTTTTTATTTTTTAAAACTTTAATAACTCAAAATTTAAAACTCAAAATAAAACCGTTAGATGTGATCTATATTATTTTATATATAAAATTTATAACTTTTTGAATTTATTTGGTATCAAGTTAAGCGATCAAATGCATGAGTTTTTAAGTTAATTTTAATACATTCATTTTTCAATTTTTTTACTCCTTGATTTGATACTAAAATAACCCGAAAATATAAAAATTAAGTTTGCATGTAAACTCATCACTCGTAAATTAAATTGGTTTCAACGGTTTGGATTAATCATTTGAAGTCTATTCAATCAATTTTGAAGTTAGTGTCATGTGACACCAATGTCATACTAGCCAGACTCCATATTAAGAGTATGGCTAGTATGACATCAGTGTCATTTTAGCCTATATAACATCAACTCCAAAATCTATCGAATCGACTTCAAACGGTTGATCCAAACCGATCTACTTCATTAGTTGTGCATTTACATATAAAATTTATAACTTTTTGAATTTATTTGGTGTTGGATTTATTGAATGGTACGCCCGTTATGGTAAACCCGAATCCAAAACTGTGACCCGTTATGAAGAGGTGCTGACCCTTTATAAATAGGTGCATTGGTTTTATATAAACCATCCATATCTCTCTCTTAATAAGTCAGTAGAAAAACGTATGAATAGTGACTGCCAAAAATAGAGAGAAAAGAAAGAGAGCACCAAGAGCACTCTGTTAATACTTGAAGGTCTTAGGTCGTGGAAAACGCAGGGCTTCCGGCTTCGGCTTGTGATTCCTTGCAGAACCAGTGATACTGCTACGCTTGCAAGATCCGCTTCCGCACGAAGATTAACGGAGTAATTTGTAAGTTATATCTGTTAATTAACATTTGGTATCAAATCAAGCAGTCAAATGTGTGAATTTTTAAGTTAATTTTAATACATTTATTTTTCAATTTTCTTTACCGCTTGATTTGTACTAAAATAATTCGAAAATAAAAAAATAATTTTTCATTTACCCTTGTGTCCTGGAGGTTCTGGGTTCGAATGAGCCTCCTTAAAAAATACAAGAAAAAGATTGCCTAGAAATTCCCTTCTTCAGATCCCACAACGTGTGAGAGCTTTTGGCACTGGGTATGCTCTTCTTATTTTTCCTCTTTGCTTTCTTTTTTTTTCTCCCCCTACGCCCTTGCTCTCTCTATCTTTTCTCCTCCTAAATTTTCAATGATTTGAAATTAATAATTAATGCTTTCACTGATTACTGGTACACTATTTTGTTCATATCATCGGATCAAATTTTGTTTACTTTTGTTATTTAAACATGACTTTAAACTGAATTATAATGATTATACTATGTCAAAGTTGATGTCGCTATTCATCCTTAGGAGCTGGCTGTCAAGTAATATATTTTTATTATTATAGATATGAATTCAGGGATCTGATCGATGTTAATAACTCTAATAAATTATTGCATTAAAATTGCACAGGTATGAAAAAACACAAGAGGTTGAGAAGCTTTAGAATAAAAACATAAGATTTCAGTGACATGGTTGCAGACTTTCAGATGCTGATTTTTATTCTCATTCCTGTTTCGTAAACTTCAACTTTTGTATTTATCAAGCTAATTAATAAATTCCGAAGAGTACTGGGCACGTTCACAAGTAAATTCCAGCCTACTTGATTTCAAATGTCATTTGATAAGGTAGTAATTGTTGAGTTTACCGCAATTAATAAATTGATGATTTGAAAGGCTTGTTTAATTATCAGATGTAATTGCTTGTTATTTACTTTTGTTCTTCATTATAGCATGCAATAAATTGCTTGTTATTTATTTCATTATTGGACCAGCAAATGTATAACATGCAGCGTTTGACAACTGCACTCGTTTTTTTGAATTGTACCATTGTTGCTCTGCGTACCTACAATGCGTGTTTCTTTACAGCAGTTCAGTCTAGGGGTACAAAAGATTACAGTTTTGTTCATCTCCAGTGTGTGTTTCTCTCAATTGAATTACAGCAGTTCATTCTGTGTTTTCTCTGCTACAATTCAGTACACAGTGCGTGTTTCTTTGTCAGTATAAAAAATATCAAGACAAAGAAGCAAGGGTACATTGATGCTAAGTTTCGGATTTTCAAAACTGCCTTCTACTTTTGTATTTTTTTTAACCGTACAAATAAAAAATTAGGAAAATTAACCAAATGAATTTTGATCTCTGATATGTTTATTAAAATTGACCTGAAGAACCCAACCGTTCATTGTTAATTCAAATTCAGTATACAAATGATATGCAGGTATGTTTGCATCCCAAAATACCTCTCACATGTATTCACTCTAAACATAACTAGGCCATTATGATCCAATTAAGAAGTAACTTAATTTAGTCAACTCAACCGTCACAGAATATAATTGACAAACAGGAAAAGTAATATTATGCAGTCAGTTTCAATATGATCCTACAGTTCCCATTTTTTTAGCATGAGCTGAAACCAGGAATTAGGGGTGTTCATTGGGTCCGGTCTAGTCAGTTTTGAACCGAACCGAATTAGTTTGGATCAAATAGTTCAGTTTTTCCGGTTTATTGGTTTGGTTCGGTTTGGAAATTTTCAAAATCGAAATAACTGAACCAACCGAATTTTATATATTATGAATTTGGTCCGGACCGCTCCGGTTTTATTTCTTAATCAATTGCTTTAAATACTTTTGTTTATTTCTTAATATTCCAGTTTATTTTTAATACCCCGGTTTATTTCTTAATATATTTCAGTTTATTATAAATCAATTGCTTTAAATAAAAAATTAATATATTTCGGTTTGAACTGAACAAACCGAAATAAAACTTTGGTTCAATTCGGTTCGGTTGCAATGCTAAATCGATTCGGTTCGGTTCTATTTTTGAAACCGAATTATAACTTTGGTTTGCCTAGTTCGGTATGAGCACCTCTACCAGAAATGGCCTATAAAAGTGATAACACAGAGTATCAGTAAACTTAGTAATTTCAATAAACTCAAATTGTAGGAGCAAAAAGCAAATGATTTGATTCTCACATGTACAAAACACTAAAATATATTTTTTGTGCTAACCTGGGGGTTAACCTCAACAAAACAGTAACCTCATTTCACTGCAACTGGTTCATTTGCTAGCACAATAACAAATTGCCAGCAACACCGTGCTCATCCCATCAAAGTCCAGTAATTGGTTGTTGCAACCCTCTCATAACAATTTCCTGTTAAAACTGAAAACAAGGAAAGCCTTTATATAATCAATAAAGTAGAATTAATTAAAGAAATTTGATTGTTTACAAATTAACTTCCCCATGTGAGTCATAATTGTTCTGAAATAGGGACAACACTACCCATACATGTATGATAACCCAGTAAATATAAATTACCAGCATAAGTCATTTACATTTCCCATTCAAAATTGAGAACACAACTACATTAAGATTACAACAAAGACTGATATATAAACTAGTGTGAAGAATTTTCTTCATAGCAGGAAAAACAAACCATTGAAAAGGTTGGTATCAGTGCAAAATCACAATTGTGGTCCCAAAAATAATTAGATATATATATATTTCTTTTTACAAAAGTGGGTAAACCCCACCGATTTCATTCAGATATCAGCATAGTTGTTATGATACCATACTACTGATACCAATACAAAGTAACCTAATACAAAACAAAAGAAGTTACATAGTAACCTAATACAGTACTAAAGAAGCAAAGCTACAAATTAGCACATATGGCAACACAGAGTTAACAGCTATAACAGAAGTAGTAGTTTATTCCAAAAAAGCTACTTAGAAAAAGCCCCTGTGTTTTGATCATCCTCTAAGGTACTACATCAAACACTTCACCTCTATTACCTCCTCCTCCTCAATTCCAGGCTGCAATTGATTTGTTTCCCTCAGAGCTACTGGCACCATCAGAACTTTCTAAAGCTACATCTGACTGAGGATCATCCTCAATTTCAAAAGTAAGAACATAGGACATCTGCTTGCTATCATCATCATCATCTACAAACATCAGCTGCCTACACTTAGGAATGTCTTCTCTTGCTCTTACAAGAAATCTAATACGCACGAAATCTATGGGCTCAGCAGACATTGGGTCAACTTCCATGACATAACCTCTAAATCCATCAACTAGGCGTTCAACATCAAAATCCTTCCAAAGGTGAGGAGGTAAGCCACGGATTTTGACCCATACCGGTTCCAATCTGATACACCCATCATGACGACGAGGCTCATATGGATCTATCGGAAAACATTCATCGCCCAGCCAGATCTTCCCTTTGGAAATAGCTAGGGATCTCCACTCTGCATCAGGAGGCTCTATTAAGTAAGTGTCATCAGTAAGTCTACGAGCAATCCAGTCCCAGTTCGGAACCGGAAATAGCTTTGTCAGATGAGATTCTAAGTAACTTGCTCCAAAGTTTTGCTTATCCTTCAAAACTAAACATCGGAGAAGAGTCTCCTCCATCTCTATGCTCGCCTGAGATGGGGTAAACGTCACTGTCGGACGAGGATTAAATATAACCATTTGCTCAGATGAGAGAGTGAGAGGAGGCGGCGGTGGTCGGAAGGGGATATAGCTCGACGGTGATGAGAGTCCCTATTATGGTACCGGGGAGGATCTGAATTCTTCAGAGCACACCCGAGTCCCCTGACAAAAAAAAAGAAAAGAAAAGGAGAATTTCATGTATCCCCCTCAAAAACCTTGAAATTACGTATTTCCCCCTCTAAAATTCATAATATCATATTTACCCTTCTAAATTTCAAAAAATCACAAATTTATCCAATTTATTGATTATTCAAATAAAAATTATTTTAAAATTATAACTTACCCATTTTACTCTTTCTCCATCTTTTCTTTTTGGGTTAATTTCTTATTTACCCCTGAAAACTTGTTCAGTTTTCTATTTACCCTTCAAGTCTTTATTATATCTAATATATCCTTTAACTTTGTTAACTCTTTTCTATTTACCCATGGAGTTAATTATCCATTGTCAGAGTATATATTTTCCTATTTTACCCTTGTTCTAGTTATAGAAATCTTTCACCGGTTATTTACTTTTAAAGAAGGCAGTGCTTATTATGACTTTCTGGAGCATGAATAAATAATAGTGAACATTCATAACATTGGAAGGTTAAATTATAGCGAATATCCTTCACTTCCAGTATTACGACTTATAATGGCTTTTACTGGTATTATATGAACCCGAACTTTCATATATACTTAGGCCTATATATTTTAAAATTGGAAGGTTCAATGTACTATATGATAGCAACGTATTTATTTTTTCTGTTAAAGTGAATAAATGATGTTTGTTTTAAACAAATAAAATCATATGGCATCTTAAGGTACTGACATTATCTTCCTCCTAGCATACGAGGCATTCGACCATTTGGAGCAGTGACTGGTCAGAATGAAATCACACTAAAATCACACTAAAATTACATACCAAAATAAAATCACAGTATAATACCGCATATCATCTTCTTTTACAAAATTACTAAAGCATAACATAACACCAAAATAAAATTACAAAAGGATAACCTAACACTGTAACACCAAATTACAAAAAGTTCCAGTAAGTACTCATCATGATCATCTTCTATTCTCAAATTTTTACTTTTACTCTTTTATTCCTATAAGTCAGAAAATTACATAAACAAATTCCCAAATAAATTGAAAAACCACTCGCAATTCTTACCAATATAGAACTTTTCCAGCCTGTCCAACGAGCATAAATTTCATGTGTGCTTCGGGAATCATAGACAGTAATAGAAGCAACTTGTAGAATCTATCATAATTGAGAGGAAAAGAAGTGTTAGAAATCTTTCGATTTGGAGGCAAAGAATTCAGAATCCCCAAAAAAGTCTTTTAAATTCAGATCAAATCCTTTGAAGCATACCCACAATATTGATTTCCCTTTTTGTTGTAGAGAAATTGTATTCCCCACAAAAAAAAAAAATGTAGAAAGGTGTAGAAACAACAATACTGCAAAGGTAAAAAAAAAAGAGTACAAAGATGCAAGAATAAGAGAGATTGTTGTAGAGAACAACAAGGAAGCTTACCTGAAAACAAGACAAGGGCGTAGAGGAGAAGAGAGCAGGGAGACCGTTAAAGAGTACAAGAGAGCAGAGGAGAAAAATGAGGGCATAGAGCAAAATCAGGAGAGCGCAAATTATGGAGAAAAAGATGGAAAATAAGAGAGCTTGATAAAATGAGATGGATCAACTTCTGTGAATCTTCTGTGTAAGAAGGATATTATTGTCTTTTATGATTTCGACCAGAGATTTAACCATGGTTGTTTCCAGAGTTATTTTGTAATGGGTAAAAAGGAAAGAGTTGTAAAAGTTAAGTGGCAAATTGGATATAATAAAGAGTAGAGGGGTAAATAAGATATTAAAGAACTTTTGAAGGGTATGTGAGATATTAACCCTTTCTTTTTCTCATTTCCCTTCTTTCCCATTCAAACGTACTGACTTTTCAATTTTCACACGCAAAACAATAAATTAACCACTTAATTATATGTGATTCTGTAAATTGGTTGAGGGACTTTGTAATTCCTGGCGTACTTTGGACCCGGTACCAAACCAACCGGTACAAAGTATTTTGAATCAGCAAGCTTCCTCCTCTCTTCTATAGTATTCCTGGCACGTTTGAGGCTCTGATTTTTGTTTGCATATACCACATCATTTCTGCTTCGACAAACCGCCTATATATAGAAATCTTGTTGTGACAGTGTATCTGAGAAGCATTGAATCGTTTTTTGAGATCCCCTTGCAACTGATCTATTCTTAGTCCCAAAGGAGAGGCGAGTCAGGCCACTCTAGCAAAATCACAACTAAAGAGGGCATGCAAAACTGATTCATCTGTTTTACCACAAATACGGCATATAGAAGAGACAGAACGTACGCGTATCGACGGAACCGCTTTGACAGGTATAGTGTTTCGAACCGCTCTTCAGATGAACATCTTGAGTTTTGGCAAAAGACATTCTTCCTTCCACAACCATGTCCAAATTTTTTTGTGGCTACCCCTAGCTATCTATGTCCTCTTTAAAGAGCTGGTATGACTTCCCAGCTGTGAAGTTCTAATTTTTAAAATATGCAAACAGTAAACGATCTTGAGCTGGGGCTGGTACCGGCACAAATGCGTCAGTGAGTGATATTGTTATCTATCTCATATGACAAGTTATCTTTCAATTAGTTTCAGTGTTTACCAATTCTAATTTTTTTAAAAAAAAAAAGGTAAATCAGACATACTACAAGTTAATTACTTTCTAAGGATCTTCAAAGAAAATTTTAGTGGAACACAAGCTTCACAATAGGATATCTGGATATGAACACATGAGGAAGCAAAATTTTCATACATATCATTTTTTCACAAATTGCAATATATTGCATTCCACAAAAGAATGAGAAGTCTGAAGACTAAGCTGCAAATAAAAAATTGAATGTTTTAATTGAATCGTTATGCAATAATAATAACAAATTACAAATTAACTATGGTTCAAAGGAAACAATATGCGTTTTGCTTTCAAAATTAGAAAGCATTAAAAGATCAAAATAAAATAGTTATAAACACATATCAGAAAGAAGCTCATGACAGAAAAGGTCATATGTTAAGAACATATAGATGTAGCAATATAGGCATGTTGGATCTTAATCCAACATTGAGCATATATGTAATATAATTATGAATTGTATAATGTCATATATGATTGTCACAATTAAAGTGATCTAATATGAAATTAAGATATCGGACAATCTATGTATTCAATAGGATGTGGTCCATAAATGTGTAGAACAATTTGGACAAACATCAAATCATTAATGGATTGATTCTGAGATTTGCAAATACAGAAAACTGCTTTCCAAAACCCTGAGTGCGGACGTACTCAATACTTAGTCAATTTCTGGGAACTTCAGGACAACACAGGAAAAAGTCCGAGCCTAGTGCAGACGCACTCAGTATTAGGTGATTTTCTGAAGTTCAGCGCAAAAAAGTCAGAGCCTAGTGCGGACGCACTCAGGACTTGGGCAATTCAGGGCTGAAGGAAAAACAGTTATTTGGACGCTTCTCAACCCTAGTACGGACGCACTCGCGGTGCCAGATGTGTAACCTATATAAGGATGGGTCCTTAAGGCATAAGATAACCAACTCAACTCAGAATTCTGAAGAGAAGTTATTTTTATACATAATTTGAGTGTCTTCTCCATTCTTCCACCATCAAATAATAGAGAGGAGAAATCCATTAGAAATAAGAAAATGATTTCTCAAGGGCAAATTTTGTTGCTTTGGAAGACTTAATTCACGATTCAACCAAAAGAGCGAGAGGGAATTCTTGGCATCTAGAGTCTTGTCTCGTGCTCACGGAGACAGTTGTTGCTCTACCATAGTCTTTAGAGATTCCATGGCAAACGGCATGGAATCAGGTATTGTATTCTGCACATAAGATTATGTTTTAAGTCTCTTTGACATATGATGGTCCTTAGGTTAAGATGGAAATTGTTTCTTATTCCCCGAGGTGTAAGTGTTTGACCCCTAGATGAAATGTAAGTGTTTGATCTCTAGATAAGGTGTAATTGTTTGGCCTTTATGATTTCCAACAAGGCAATGTTATATATCAGTCAATAGAAATAAAATTGATCTGAAATAATTGTTGTACAAAACAAAGCAAGCACACCACTGAACTTATGTTATTTGAGGATTGGTTTTCCACTAAATAAAGAACAAAATGTAGAAAGAATAATCGTTCATCCATATATAATTAATCACAAAAGAGACAGTCATGTTGAGCCACCCAATTCTAACAATGGCAAGTGCCAGTATGAACCAGCTCAGATTGTAAACCAGGCCTTATATATATATGCTACATGCTGCTCGGAAATCCAAAATAACTTGGAGAAAAAAATGAGAATAAAAAAGTGGCGTTCTTCCTTTAATACAAAATTACATCCAAGAACAAGGGCAAAATCTCTGGAAACGAAGAGATGAGAAAAAAAAGATCGATGGAGAAAGGGTAAAATGGGTAATTTAAAAATTTAAAATGAATTTTATTAGAATAATCAATAAATAGGGTAAATTTGTGAGTTTTTGAACTTTAGAAGGGTAAATATGATATTATGAATTTTAGAGGGGGAAATACGTAATTTCAAGGTTTTTGAGGAGGATACATGAAATTCTTCCAAAAAAAAGGCACACCCCAGAAAAAAATGAAAGGATCCCTAAAGTAACCCAAATTCTGAGTTAGATCCTAACTGTTCAATCAAAATCCAGGTCAATCCGATTTGAGGTGAAATGCACGAGTCCAGGGGTCGATCTAGGATTTCAATAAGAACTAGGCACAAACTACTAGTAATAATGTAATTTTTTTTCCTGGTGAATAAGAATGGAGTAGCGGATAGGATTTAAAAAAAAAAAGCCATGGCGTGACCTAATACATCATGGCACAATACGTTTCTGTCACGTCACGACACGTATCGTGACTCTAGGGATTTAAACGGTCGAATACGGATCAGATAGTGGTCTTACTGTATCCTTATCCGTTATAATTTTTCGGATACGGATACGGACACGGATCAGATATTAAACGTCACGAATACGGATCAGATATCGGACGTATACAAATATTTTTCATAATTAGTTTGTTGGTTACCAAACATCTATTATATTATTAAAATATTAGTCACTAATTGTGTCATAGTGTTATATTGTTCATCAAAATATATATCTATATGTAATTTAATAAATCAATTTAAGAACATATAGTAAATTTATTGTGGTTTAAGAGTGTAAACAGTCGGATATGGATAGTTAAAAATTTTACTGTATCCTTATCTGTTATAATTTTTGGATACAGATACAGATAGTCTCGAATATATAATTTAGGTAATTTTTCGAATTCGTATCTGGACGAAATCGGATAATATCCAATCCGTTTACACCCCTACATGACTCGCATGTCCCGTGCCATGACTATTGGCGTGACATTACCATTGTTTTTTAAATTTGGCACAACACGTCATGCAAAAGATTTAATCGCGGCACGGTACATGGCCACATGAGTCATGTGTAATTAGGTTTGTTAAATCTGGATCGAATGGTGAATCTTGAATAAACTAACATAAATTATGACAAAAATAGTTAAATATGACCAAACGTGACAAACCAGTAACGTAAGGTTAAAGCGTGACTAACGTGCCGTGACCATCATTCCAAATTTGATTACAGCATAACATGATATGTAAAAATCTAACTTAATCACAACACAATACGTGATCCAAGGGTAAGCACAAGTCCATTCAGAAGTAAACGCAAGTTTAATTTACCACTAGATCTAACAAAATTTTCAAATTTAAACAAATGCCTACCATTGAGACACTCTGGATCTGTCGTTGCACGGGTCTATTTATTATTCGTGCCAGTGCAGATTGGATCCGGTCCAGTTAACAACTTTTTTGACCTTTGAATAAAGTAGTTAATTTAGATATAGATAGTTTGTATTTTAGTAATGTTGACTACTACTTGAAACAAACGTTGTTTTAGAACCAAACAAACACCTTATCTTATAAGAACAACCAATACATGTCATACTAGGTGGTATAAATCACTGATCTGTTGTCTTTAGAATTCCCTGATTAGATTTCAAAAAATCTATAGTTTTCTTTGTCTTTACTTTTCATGTTAACTAGCTAATTAAATATTTTAGTAAATTAACTCTTATAGTTAGCATATTTGTATCTTATTTGGAAATGTTGATCATTTCTTAGTTTCTGGAACAGCAGATTAACCCTTTCAATTATTTTTTCTAAGAACTTCTTGATTTAGGATACAGATTCAAATATGAGTCTTTACTAAGTAAACGGGACAGCAGTTAGAATTCTTGAATGGATTGGTGGCTATCACTTATTAAGTTAGGGCCAGTTATCCATCGGTCTTGAGACCTGAATTAATTGTATATAGTGAATGTTTAAACCTAGTTCTAAGTACTTGGGGGTAGTTATAAATCAATTTTGACAGGTACAGGTACAACTTACTAGTACATGATTCCTGTAGTATTGATATGAAAATACAAGTTCTGGTACAAGTCTTTACTAAGTAAACGGGATAGCCACAGTTCTAGGTCAATATTTGGAATTAGCATGATCATATCACATATGACTGATAAAATATCTTTTATTTAGATGAACAGGCGATTAAGTCAAAATTGATACATTCTCTCCTTTGTAGGAGATAAATGGCAAAATGATGTCTTTAATTTTTAGCTAAAGATATAGAAAAGACTAAACTTAGCAATAACAACTCTAAATTCTCTCTGTCATAAAGCTCATTTCTTTAGAATGCCTCACATTTGTTTAATTAGATTTTGGCTTTAATTAGAATAATAATCCCTTCTTCGCCTTTGGTGCTATAGCAAAACTTTTTTGTCTCTCTCTCCTTAGACTCTATCATCAACAAATCCCTTGCTATTACCAGATATTATGAAAATTTATCACAAACCAACAAGAGAGAGAAAGAGATAGCCATGGCTACACTGAAACTTGGTTCAAAAACAGATTCATTCCAACTACAGGGTCAAACATGGTAACTATAATCTCTCCTTTTTGACTTGATACGGAAAAAAACTTGGCTATGCTTTTTATTTCAGTCAAGACGCAGTACAATTTTCTGAAATATGCACACTTTCAGATTTCTGTACTTCTTTAATTCCAGTACTGTTAATATTTTATCATTCTTTGGTGTTCTTGGATTTTAAATCATCATGATGGTTTCTAATTTTCGGTGGAAATGTGAAAGAAAACTATATATTTCAGGATAATATATAGAGTAAG
Source organism: Carex rostrata (assembly GCF_964058835.1). Lineage (NCBI taxonomy): Eukaryota > Viridiplantae > Streptophyta > Magnoliopsida > Poales > Cyperaceae > Carex > Carex rostrata. The sequence continues at coordinate 6,163,446 of NC_135930.1, read as the reverse complement.
GCTACGGTGCTACGGCTCAATATTTGAGTTTTCAAAATCCTAACGGTCGATACGAACCGTTCATCTTGTTTTTCATATTAATATGTGTTTGAAGACCAAATTTTATATTTTTTGGAAATTTTTTTTTACTATTTTTTTAGATAGGTAAAAAATCACTTGATCTAAAAAATTCTGCACCATTCAGATATTTGATTTTGTATCTATCTAAAAAGATAATAAAATTTTTTCAAAAAATGTAAAATTTGGTCTCCAAACACATATTAATATGAAGAACAGGATGAACAGTTCCGATCGACCGTTAGGATTTTGAAAACTCGAATATTAAGCCATAGCACTGTAGCTCTCTATGCAACCCATAGCACCGTAGCCTTACTCTAATATATATATTCAATTTTTTTTCACTAACAATGTATTTCATTTCAGGCTTTGTATGACTGATCTGGCAAGTGATGTAAATGTTAAGGTTGGCGAGATGTCGTTTCATCTCCATAAGGTACACATTTGTCTCTTCAAATTTCACAACTTTTCATCTCTGAAATTTTTTTGGTAATTTATTTAAAAAATCTTGTTTGAATTTTGGGTTTAGTTTGAGCATGTAATGTAAGCCTGAAACAAACAGTTTATTAACAAACAAATCAGTACCAATCATGTTTTACATTGGCCTTGATTAAACCAATTATTTCCAATCATTTACCAGTCCTTGTGGGTAAACTGAATTAATTCTTGATCCATTTTGCAGTTTCCTCTAATAAATCGAAGCGGAACACTCCAAGAGGAAATCAACAAAACTCCAGATGACGAATCGGGAAATTGTGTTGTCAACCTCTCTGATATCCCTGGTGGGTTCCAGACATTTGAACTTGTAGCCCGATTCTTCTACGACATAAAAATTGAACTCAATGCGCACAATGTCGTTGCTCTTCGCTGCGCAGCCGAGTTTCTCAAAATGACCGATGAATTTGGTGATGGCAATTTAATAACTCAGACAGAGAATTTTCTTAGAGAAGTTCTCTCCAACTGGAACGACTCCATTAGAGCGCTTCAGACATGCGCGGATGATGTACTAGAACATGCCGAGAAGTTGCACATTGTTTCGAGGTGCATCGATTCTATCGCAACAAAAGCATGTGCTGAACCGGGTACGTTTGGTTGGCCGTTATTGCATGAGAGTTATTCTATGGAGGAGTCGGTGCTTTGGAACGGGATCATTGATACAAAATCATCAAAGCCCCTAGGTAGGGATTGGTGGTACCGGGATGTTTCATACCTCAAATTTCAGATGTATAAGGAATTGATCAAGGCGTTAAAATCAAAAGGAATGATACCCAGAGAAATTGCGGGTTCTTTAAAGCATTACTCAAGAAGGTATTTGCAGGGTTTGAGCAGACGGCCAAGTCAGCAAGATCCCTCGGCAAGTACCTCTTCTTGGACCATAAGTTCAGAGAAAGACCAAAGGCGTCTTTTAGAAGAGATAGTTGATCTCCTTCCTACAGAAAAAGGCGCAGCACCAACCCAATTCCTTCTCAGCCTCCTGCGCACTGCTGTAGTACTTAATGCAAATCCTGCATGCAAAGAAAACCTAGAGAAAAGAATCGGGACCCAATTGGATGATGCACAAGTAGAAGATTTAAAAATCCCAAATGTCACGTCATCAAAAACTTTGTATGATGTGGAGTGTATGCAGCGTATACTGGACCATTTTATATTTGCGTACCAGTCAAATTTTGCGGCCTCACCTGATATTGTAGAAGAGGGTCAGACAGTACCAGCAGCAGTTGAGGTTTTGACACCTATAACCATGGTGGGAAGACTCATAGATGCATATCTTGCCGAGGTTGCGTCAGACGAGAATTTGAAGTGCGCGCAATTTCAGGCCATAGCGGCCTTGGTGCCTGAATATGCGAGGCCTTTAGATGACGGGATATACCGTGCAATTGATATTTACCTTAAGGTAATTGCTTAAACTTTTAGTTTGGAAAACATGCATTGTGATTTTGGATTTTGAATTTAGGTACTTACCAGTCTGGCATGGTACAAAACTTACCAGTCATGAATCATAAACTCTATTCAGTTGGTTTCTCTATTAGAACCCCATCTAAACTATCTATATTTTTTTAAAGAGGGAATTAGGTTTCAACCATTACAAGGTGGCATGTTTTAAAACAAAATAATTTATAAAATTGTCAGGCCTTTTAGAGGGAATAAGGCTTCGACAGGACAAGGTTCAAGTTAGCCTTGCTAATTAAGCTATTAATTTATGGATTCCCTCCAAAGTATTTGTATTATCTATAAACCCATTTCTTAATTATCTATCTTTTAATGGCTGGTCTAATTTTTGTAGTGAGGTTGACATGAAATTTTGCAGAAAAATCCATCAGTGGCAGCTGTGCTTTACAAGCACTGCTACTGCCCCACAGTAGAACATCCCACCGAGAACTGGCATAGACCAAAGATTTCAGAGCCTTCTAGAGATCTATCACTGTTGCTTCTAAATGTCAAATATCACAAAGACAATATAACTTCTAAATTTTTCCCATGGAAATAGCCATGAATTTTTGTGACCCAACCAGACTCTGAAACTGACGAATTCAGATCCAGTGTGGTACCCTACTGTGTAGAATGATATCTGCATCGTCCTTTTTAACCTAGCACGAATTTTAAAGCAGACCCTTATAATCCAAATAGGCACAGAAACTCAGCTGGGAGCTCATTCTACCATGCTGTATCCCAGAGGATATGCTTCCGAAACCAACCTGAGAACTTGAGAATAAAAAAACCAGTACCCAGCCTAACTAGACATGGTACCAAAAAGGTAGTCCATGCCAACCAGGGAATTCCAAAATCCAAACAACCCTTCTGACCGGATCTGAACCTTACTAAACAGCCTTCCACTTTGCCACCTCTAGATGTTCATAGAAGTACGAAAATATGCAGGGGCAGATTCAAGTAAAATGAATGGGGGTCAATTGATCCCCATTTTTTTTTTTTTGTATTTATGTTTGATTTTCTATATAATTTAGAGTAAAATATCTTGGTACTACAAAATTGATCATCATTCTCACCATGAAAATTTTATAAGATTGATCCTAATGCATGTTTGACCTCCATAGTTTGAAAGTCTCACTCCGCTTTTGAAAATATAAGTCCTGATTATTGATTTTTGTGTTTTAGGCACATCCAAAGATGACAGATTCAGAAAGAGAGCAGTTATGCCGTCTCTTGAACTGTCAGAAACTATCCTTAGAAGCATGCACACATGCTGCCCAAAATGAAAGACTACCCCTAAGAGTCATAGTACAGGTTCTATTTTTTGAGCAGCTTCGCCTTCGAACCACAATTGCCGGATGGTTCTTTGTCTCTGACAATGTGGACCAAAATGGTTCTCGTATCCTGCCAAGGAGCAGCAATGGAGATGCCACTGGAGAAGAGAATGGAGGGGCCAAGCTCACAATCGACGAGATCAGATTGCGGGTCTCTGAACTAGAGAAAGAGTGCAATGGTATGAAACAAGAGATTGATAACATTGGCAAGTCAAAGAGCGGAAGTAGTGGCCCTTTGGGTTTTCTATGTAGGAGGTTGGGTTTTGGCAGTACGAGGTCGATACAACAAGCTAATCAGAAATCCGCAGACAGTAAATGTTGATTCCTTTTGTTTTAGGAGCTTAATTGTAGAAACTAGATGGTATTTTAGTTGCTTTTGTTAATGTTTGTGTAGTTTAGTTTACTATTGTTTTGTTATATCTTAGCATGTCAAATGTTAAAAGTGTAAAATTGTTCTTTATTCAAAATAATAATAATTATTATTATTATGATCATGATATTCCTTGCATGGCTGGTACGCAAATATTCTGTACAACACCTGATCAGTTTCTAAAAAAAGAAAAAGGGAATTGTTATAACTTGGCTATAGTGAAAACAAAACTGCTATCAAACAATAAAACAAAGAAGCGAAATCTCGTTGCTTCTGGTAAGCCTGCACCTTCTCCAAAATATTCCACTGTCTGATCTGAATATCAGCTTCATGTATGAGCTGCGCCATAACTCCCACGCTCTGGCTGCCCGGATTATGTCCCATAAGCCCTTGTCATTTGGAGCCACCGAACTCTTCCCCACTGTCAATAGTTGGATAATTGTCTCCACATTTCCCCTTGGTGCCACAAATCCAAAATTACCATGTATTAATCATGTCCAGAATATTTTTGTGTACCAGCATGTCCATAGGATGTGATCCCTAATTTCTAGTCAGAAAAGCTAAAAGTGCAGGCAGTTCTAGTCGGAACAAAACAATAAAAACATAAAGCAGTAAAGTCCAGGCAAAATTCGTATACATATACACAAATGATAAAACAAAAACTGGTACATACTCCTGAAAGAAGAAAATAAATGCAAAAAGAGGGCATTGTAAATAATCCCCTAAAAATAGTGTTCTAAATAGCTAGCTATAGTGGTTTTGGATCTAGAAAACTAAGTTAAAGGGTAAAACTGCGCTAATCGAGCTACGGCCGCTATAGCGTGTAGCGACAATAGCCACTACAAAAGACAGACACTTTTCGCGACGGAGTACCGTCATAAACGTGCTTTTTCTATTTGCGACGGTACTTTTTGCGACGGAGTCCCGTCATAAATGAGTTTTTTCTCTCACGAATAGTGCCTACTTTGTTGTTGTGAGCAGTCCGCTATGCTACATGGGCTTATGATTTTGCAATTTTAATGGGCGTTAATGTCCAGATGGGTTTTTTTTACTTTATCAAACTATATCAATATAATGGAACATGTGCGGGCTATACCGCTATATCAATTAAATTTTGTATTATATATTATTGTTGGGTTTTCCAAAAATGAAAAATTAAAACAATGCCTAAGGACCTTGTCCATGAGAAATTAAACTTTAATATGAATATTATAACTTCTTAATCAATTTGGTGTTTTTTTTTTTCTCGATGAGACATGTTTACTATTAGTAAAAATATAAAATATAATTTTTGAAATAAGAAAACACAATTTATAATAGCTTCCGTTGTAGCTGCGCTATTCGCTAAAACTTTTTTTTTGTCTCCCCGCTATGCCGCTATAAACTCTATTTAGACCCTTGCCTAAAAATGAAGAAAGTTTATTAATTATTATAGTTATATGACCCAAGATGAAGATGAAATCAACAACATTATGGGCTTACTATATTCATTAAATATGTTGGCACCCAAAGATTTGCTATACTTTATTATGTAATTGATTTTATTTCCCTCCAAATCAACATAATATATAAATATTTTAATTAAGCATCATTCCATGTGCTTCGATCTCGCAGTAATTAAAGAATACAATAAGTTGCAAAGATGTTAGAGGCACGTTGACTTTCATTTGTCTATATAAGGAGCTAGGGATCATGGTGTATTTTGTACACAAATTAATTACAAACTGATCAGGTAATTAAGGTAAGTAGGTAATATTGATCCAAATAAATAAAAATAGCTTCCATGAAGGTGTCATGTGTACTCTTGTTTATCCTTCTCGAGATAGCATGCAATTCAACAGCTTAGTGAAGCACATCTTGGAGGCAGATCACGTGCACTTTTAAAAATTGGTAGTGATCTCATTCTGGTTTTCGGTTTCTTTGGCAATTTTACAATGCCAATTTGTTAGTTGCATGATCTCCTTGAGTTTTAATTGTTTGCCTCTCTTGGCAACCCTACTATAAATTATTGACTGAGTTGCCAATGTGTTAGGTTTTTATCTACTTGCTTACTGGGGTGTGAGGTGTCGGTGCGGCTCTCTTCATAATATCCTTATCTATAATTTGCCGGTATGAGGTGACTACCAATTTGTAGAAGTGCACGTGATCTGCCTCCAACTCCAAGATGTGCTTCACTGAGTTGGATGGCTGTCTCGAGAAGGATAAACAAGAGTACAGAATGACACCTTCATGGAAGCCATTTTTATTTATGTGGATCAATATTACGTACTTGAACCTGATCAGTTTGTAATTAATTTGGATACCAAATACACGATGATCCTAGCTCTCCTTGTATAGACAAATGAAAGTCAGAGATGGGGTCCGAGGGGATCAGATATTATTGTTATTGAAGCTACCCGCGCTACAGTATTTGCACTGTACCTGCAAGGGGAACCACAAAAAATTAAATATGAAAAAATAACTTTTTGTGGGGATCAGAAAAACTCTACAATTCAATTTTTTTTCCTAAAGTATTAATATCGATGCACGGAAGTATTTATACCTATATACGAAAGTATTTTTATAGCTATGAGGTGAACAATTATTTATTGTGTGGGTACTGTAGCGCGAAGATAATAGTACCCGCATCACTGTACCCGCACTGTACTTGCGGGGGACCACCGAAAATTAAATGCAGAAAGATAACTTCCTGCAGGGACTGCAAAATCTCCACAATTTTAGTTTTTTTTCCATATTATTAATATCTACGTAATATTTTCTTTTAAATGAGATCTATGATGACGTACTTTCAAACTCGTCATCGCGCAATGATGCGCGCAAAAGCGTATGCACAAAGTTTCAGTACAAAGATGTACTTTTTAATCCTTTAACACACGTTTGAGTTAAATTGCAAGTGCACAATTCTATCAAAGTAGTATTTGAGGTATCGAACCACAGGGAGTATGATAAAAACTTAGTTTAAACTTTACTGATAAATTTCAGAAAATAAAAGGAAAGTAAAGTGCAATAAAAGTAAATTGGGGGGGGGGGGGTTTGTTCTAACGATTCCTAAATTTGGGTTCAATACCCGAATTGAGAGTTTAAACAATAAAAATAAATGAATGAAAGAAAGATTGGATTGCTTTCTAGATGAGAAGATCTAGGGGTATTCGGTCTACAATCCATTGCTAATTCTATCTATTCGGTATTTGTTTAAGTTCATGTATGATTTGAGGAGGTTTCTAACCTAATATGTCATTAAGGGTCACTTTCGTGAATTAATAACGTGTCTAAGTAATTCGGACTTCACGGTTAGGTCCTTCACCCTAGCTACTTAGACCATAAGCTCTTGTTAGTCTCTCCTCTCCTCAAATATTGATACTTCGCGATTAAGTCCTTCATACCAATACCCGATTCGATTTGAGATGTCCTAATTAGGGTTTGCCTTCACGGTTAGGTTCTTCACCAAATTCCTAACCTTAATTTCTATAGTTCCGGCTTAGATTACAAATTGGTTACAATCCTAATCTAAACCTAGGGTATTTGCATTCATAATTTGGTACTCTCCTCTCGTCCTAACTTCTTTGGATCCTTTGACAAAGAGATACCAAAGCGGGACTACTGCGATTTCAAGTACTAATTATGTAATTAACACAAATGATAAATCACAGAAATTAACATCAAATCCCATAAAACAATCATAACAAAGACAAATAACCGAATAAGATACAATTAAACAAGTTCATGCATTGACCTAAACCCCTAGAGAGAGATCTACTCCCTCATGGAGAGATCAATTACAAAAATTGGCAAAGTAAGAAGAAATGAAACAAAGAAATAATTACACCCTTTATTTGATCAAAGCCTTCAATTTTGTCGATTTCTTGCTCAGGAAACCCTTCTTCTCCTTACTTGAAAGCTTTCCTTACTTTAGAATTTATCGCTATGTGTGGAGAGAGAGAATGAGATAATGGATGGGAAGATATGATTATGGATGATGTTGCGAAGAGATGCCTTGAATGGATAATGAACCCCCTCTTTTATAACTAAAGACCATGTCCAATTTAGAGGCTATGAAGTGGAGTTAGTGGGTGCTATATTTGGATTGTTTTCCAGGATTGCATTGTCCACATTTGGCTGTAAAAACGTGTCCTTGGTGCGCCAAAAATAGAAACCGTATTGAAAACGTGTAATTTTGGCTGTCTGCGAGTTTAGTGCGTCCTAATGACTCCAAATTTTCTTTTTTTAGTTTCTCATGTTGTAGATCTTCTTCCTGGCTTTCCAAAAAGTGGTCGCAAGTCTAAATCAGAGTTACGAGTCAAAAGTTATGGCTATTTTAAGATCAGGCTCCAGTTATGCGTTATGCTATAGTGCGTCCGCACTGCTACAGTACCATCCGTACTAGGTTCGGACTTTTCCTGTGTGACCAGAGTGCGGCTGTATCGAGATCTGTGCGTTCGCATCGATATCCGTGCATCCGCACGGATTTTTGATGTATAGCTTATTATACCTTTTTAAAATTGACGCGCGTCCAGAAATCCATCTAAGTACTTATTGCAGTCATATCGCAAACCGTGTGTTCACACTGAGCATTTTTCTTCGGTTTTCTTCATTTTTCTTCATTTCCTGTAAGTTAAAACCAAGCAAACGCAGTAACTTGATTCTAGGTGTATTCTATTCACTTTATATTCAAAATACAAGATATTTGATGTTATTTTGTGATAAAAATCAGATCGAATATGTATATAATTTAGGTCTATCACGCAAATATTTATACCTCGCCGTACAAGTATTTCTACATATACTTGCAAGTATTTTTTACATATGAAACTGAAAGTATTAATATCTAAGTATTGAAAGTATTTATACGTATGAGGTCAACTATTTTTGTTAGAGGAAGGCTGACGCGGGATGATTAGAGAACTCCGAAAAGGATAATCATAACAAGTTACACATCAAAGTATTAATATTTTTTAAGTGTTAATATCTTATCTTCTAAGTATTTATAACTACGAAGATATACATATCTAAGTATTTTTTACATATGACACTGAAAGTATTTTATAAGTACGAAGGTACACATATCTAAGTATTTTTTACATAGGACACTGAAAGTATTAATATTTAAGTACTAAAAGTATTTATATCTATGCATTGAAGTATTTATTCCTATGAAGTAAACTATTTTTGTTAGAGAAATGTTGACGCGAGAACAAGTGCGGGAATTGTAAAAGGGAAACTATATAATTAGTGGGGACCATAAAGAAATGATGCTACTGAAATTTTAAAATAATAATTAGTTGAGACTATATAATTAGTGGGGATCATAATATATTATTTCTCTAAGTGCAGATACTGTAGCACGATTACTATAGTGCGGGTACTATAGCGAGACACTGTAGCGGGATACTTATAAAATGATTATTCTATTGTTATAGCATAAAAGCTATTGTATTCTTTTAGTTTAATTTATTGGGTTGGAAACACATTTACATTAATACATCATGGTAGTCACTATCAATTTTTTTTTTAGAGTCAACGGTTTTCCGCACTATATATATATGCATGTTTCTAACATTTTTGCAACTTATTGTATTGTTTAATTACTGCGAGATCGAGCCACGTGATGCTTAAAATATTTAAATATTATGTTGATTTGGAGGAAAACAAAATCAATTACATAATGATAGCAAATCATTGGGTGCCAATCAACCTATTTAATGAATACAGTTATAAGCTCATTCGATCTGTTATTGCCTTTCATCATCATCTTGGGTCATATAACTCTAATAATTAAGAACTTTTCTATATTTTTTAGAGGTTTATATACAATGCCCCATTTTTCATTTATTTTCATCTTTTTATTATTCAATAATTTATCAAAATTAATTACACCTTGAATATAAACCAACTATTTTTTTCCTTATCTCCATTCTATTATTAAGCACGTTGGGTGTCCGATCCGCCAACGGCTACTATTGAAAGATGAAACTTCGGATTTGATCTCAGCCCTTCAATTACATAATTTGTATTCTTTTGATTAAATGCATATGTTTTATATATAGAAGTCTAAATTTAGTTAAAAACATACCCACCACATGTACTGTCACACGATATATTACAATTAAAATTGAACAAATTCTGAAATTTAACGATATATTTATCTGTTTTCTTATTTTTTTTTATTTTCATATTTCTCCTGAAGACTCCACTTTCTATTTTCTTATTTTTTTTTGTTTCATTACTTCTTCTTCGTTTCTATACGGATCACAATGGAAATCATTTTTTTTTATTTCCTTATTTCTCTTTCTTTGTTTCTATACATATTGGTGTGGGTAATTTAGAATATATTTCAAATATAGAATATATCAATGTGTGTGTGTATTCTAAATTGGAAACAAGGAAGAAGAAGAATATAAATTGAAACGTGTGTGTGAATATATATTTCTCTTATAATATGTGTGTGTGTGTGTGTGTGTGTATCCTATACATACACACGATAATATTTTTTATTTATGTTTTTTGATATCATATTATATGTTGATATTGAATTGTTGTATGATATTTGATATTAGATTCGAATCAAGCCATTATTTGATATCATTGGTACTTAAAAATAAAGAATCATCACATCATCAAATTGTTATCAGAGATCACGATTAAAGTTAATCAAAAATACAGAATCATATAAATTTTCTATTAACATGTGTTTTAATTTTTAAATAATTATTATTTTTATTGATATATTTGTTTCTTATAATATGTCCCGTTGCAACGCACGGGTATGATATTAATATATATATATATATATATTTGTTTAGTTAATTGTATATAGCTTAGTTAACATTGAAATTCTGCCGTGGATCGAGATTTTTTTTCAAATTTTTGTCCGAACTAATTAATCACAGCCGTTAATTTCAAAAGGGTAAAATTGAAATAGCTCCATATAATAATCTTTCTATTAGATCTCTGTCCCTTTGCTACAGTCTCTTCTTCTCGTGGATCACCCCTCTCGTCGTCTCTTTCTCATATTTGATCATTTTAATGTTATTGTAAGAGTTGAAAACAATGGGGATGTTGACCGATATGGCAAGCGGGTCCAGGAGACCTGTGTCACCGACATAGAAAACAAAAATAAGTTGTAATATTATAAGTGTTTTATTGTACATTAAGCACATCAAAGACCAAACATTTCTTCTGATCGTGACAAAGAAAGAAGTATGATAAAACTGTTGAGAATATGAATGATATGATTAAACTAGTGTACTAAATAGTGTGCTATAGCGGCGCTATAGTATTTTTGGACCTTAAACGCTACACTATGAGATAAAAATGCGCTATTTCAGCTACGACTGCTATAGTGGTAATAGCGGTCCGCTATCTGCACTACTCGCTATGCGCTATAGTGCGCGCTATGTTACATTAGGCTTATATACAAATCCAAACTGAAAATTAATTTTAAAGATTAATTTTTTCAAGGTCCAAATTAATTTTGCCTTTAAATAAAAAAAAAGATAGATAGTTTATTCCATGATGCCTATGTTTTTTTAATAGAAAAAATATATAGTTTATGCCGTGATACTTAGGTTATTTTGATTGGAAAAAAAAAAGATAGTTTATGATATTATTACAGATATTTTGAATAGCAATTTGGACTTTGTATTGGTTTAATATGAATATTCTAATTTCTTAATCAATTTTGTATTACTAATTGCTCTATGAGACTTTAGATAATGTTAATAATTAGTAGAAATATAAAATATAATTTTGTAAACAAAAAATGTTATGTATAATAACTTTCGCTATTGCTACGTTATTCGCAATAGTTTTTTTAAGATTTTCTGCTATAACGCAATAAACGATATTTAAAACCTTGGATTAAACAACTTAAAATACAACCATTTATGCAGAGGCAGAGCTATATTCAAGGAATGAGGGTCAATTAATCTCTATTTATTTTGAAAAAATTTGTACTTATATACGATTTTTTATATAGTATAGGATAAAATACTATAGATATGGTAATATTGACTCTCATTCATAGCATAAAATATATAAGTGATCTTCATTCTTATTTGATCCCCATAACTTGAAAGTCTGACTTCACCTTTGCATTTATATATTTAAAATTTAAAATTGGGTTTTGTAATATGCATCTATTGTCAAATCTTTCCCTTGATCTCGTGAGGCATCAATTTTAAAAATAATCGCCTTTGTTTTCAGGGAAAATATTTTCTCTTATGTTTTAACTTTATTAATTTTCTCATATATAATTGCTTGCTAAATATCTCTGGCATTAGACCTTTTACTGCTCGCTACCAAAAAAAAAAAAAGTGCTAGCAATTTTTATAAGTTCTGAACAGATAAATGGCATCGTTAACCGCACCGAACGGTTACTAAAGTATTAAAATATGTATACTGGTTAGGTAAAAAGAATAAATATCTAAACAAACATAATAAGATTATTTGGCACAATTATTTCTAACCCTTTATGTAACAGATCCAACTTCAAAGAAAAATTAACATGCAATGCAAAATGTTATATTGCAATATAGAATATTTTGTTAAAGAGGCTAACTTAGATCAAATGTGACAATTGTGCGTTAATAATTTGTCCTTAACACATTACTAAATTTAGTTTCTTTTCGCAACGGTAGGAAGAAAGAATCTTTCACGACAAATGTAGTTGGTAAATCATAAATTCATAATTTGACAACTGTAGTTGGTAAATCATAAATTCATAATTTGGAATGTAGAGGATTCAAATGCTTCTATTTTTTTTCCTCTCTATTATGCATCTATTTGGAAAAAATTAATAACTCAAATGTATAACTTAAAAGTCAAAATAAAACCGTTGAATATGATTTACAATAATTTGTCTATGCATATGTAAAAAAATATGATATTTCAGGTTTTTTTTTGTTGTCATTAAGAGCTAATAAAAATGTACTAATGTGAATAATTTTTAGACGTTGATTTTTTAACTTATTGATTTACATAAAAACAAAACTGAAACGAGATAATTTTTATGAGCACATAGAGAAAATAATATAGATCACATCTAATGGTTTTATTTTGATGTTTATGATTTAAATTTTTAGTTATTAACATTTTAAAAATGAAGATATGATAGAGGCACAAAAAATAAAGACATTTGAACTCACCTCCTTAAAATTTAATAAAGTTGAAAATAATAAGAAAATGACTGTCTTCACTCACTAGGGGAAACGGAGCAAATGCGAAGTGGATAATGTTAATATCAAATTTGTATATGTCTTTCAATGAGCATATATGAATACGGGCATGGATAGTAAACAGATGTCAACAAAGCAGATAATCTACGAATACGAATTCAGTTCATGCCATAATATATTTTTGAAAAATTACATTTGTCAAATATGTCTTTTTAGACTATATATCTATGCATCTCATCTATGAGATGTGCCCTTCAATTAGAATCATTTCTCGCATGTGTTATTGTAGTATTCCCTAGCAAGGAATATAAACCGAATTATGAATATATAGAATAAATTCCGTATTGTAGTATTTTGTAGAGATTATATCTACATCAGATTCTACCTTCAAAACGAGGAGTCCAAATTTCGGTCAACAATGGGCAAATTTGAAACCCTAAAACGTACCCGATTTTTTAACAGTAAAAAGCCACTTGTTGTTTGGGATCCAGAATGGCAATTTTAGTTTGCCTTGCGCGGTCGATCATTGAGCTTTTCTTCTGCTTAAGAAAATTGCTTTTTTCATTCCGAACCTGGACAGTGATACTCTTTTAAAAACTAAATTCTCATTCTTTTTATTTTTCCACATCAAACTTAAACATTTCCAGAAACTTCAAAAAGGAATAAACACAGAGGTGATGAAATACATTTCTTGGTATTCTTTCCTGTTCAATTGGTCATCGATTTCAGAGATTTGTGCAGTGCACTGCCTATCGATCACTTCATTCACCACATTACCATACCTCAGCTCAGATGGTGCAGCTTCCTCAAAGGCCCAGGTGTTCTTTCAAGTCCCTGTATTTGTGACAAGTTCTTTTGAGATGAATTATATATTTAAAGAAAAGTACATATGTGCCTTTACATAAGTTGAGCAATACTGAATAAGACTCTATACAACATTGAAAGTATCACAGATCGTCCATTATAACCCTTTCTCCCTTATTACGAAGTAATTTTCCTGTATAGATGTTCCATGTGTTTTCATAAACATATTACATATATAACAATTTGCACAAGGTTTTATGAAATTGGTTGCTTTTGTTTTTTTAGTATTTCTCTAAACCAAATAATTTTGTAAAAAAATTCAGATTAAACTTTGAATGAAAAAAATTTGAAATACACCCAAATTGCAAGACATTCTCAAGTATTGCAAACTATTCCCTTTTTAAATCCCTATTTCAAACTAACAATAAGAGATGGTGTTTACTTGCATCGGGGGACACTGCACTCGGCTTCCTTGCAAGCTTCAGCATGGCACCGAAGGATGTACCACATCTTGTTGCAGTGAGGACATCCTTTACCAAAACGAACTTCGCACAACTTGCCATGGTGAAATAATGCCTTCATCTTGCGACATCTTTGGTGGCAATATTGCCCAGATTGGCACTTTGAGGAGTGTAGCAGCACATCTAAAATAGGTTTCACCTGCATTAAGAAAAATAAAAAATTATAAACTAAGGCAATACATATGGAGTAATCTTCCTACTAATAATAGTGACATAATTGTTATTACATGGCTACCAAATCTTCCCATGTTGTATAAAGCTAGCATCCATACTTTTACATGTCCACAATTACCTGTCTAATTTTTCAATTATTAATCCAAAGTTCTTAATATTGATATCCACCACTTCATTCGAACCCTTTTTCTTAAATCCATCACCTAAAGTTATTACAGTTAATGAAGCATCAGAAATCAAGTTCAAAAGGCCATATTCTAGCCATAGATCAAAGAAACACCTTGGACAACCAATCCCCAATAAAGTTTAATAAAAAAAGCAATAACAAACAAATCAATGAACAATGCACCTTCAACTCTGCCTCTTGCCGAGCCTTCTCGTTTTGGGTAGTCAACTTGTGGGGATGATTAAAAATCCCCTCCTTCTGGTAGCATCGGTTGCAAACTTCAAAGTTGGGGCAAACCTTGCAGTACCAGCCTTGACCAGTCTCGACATTATGAGCACAGACATTACATCTAACCACAAAGTTGCAAATATCACATTCAGCCTCTTTGCAGTTGTTGTTGTGCTGACGTAGAAAGTAAATCAGTTCCTTGCAGTTGCTAGTACAATTCTTTGTATTGGTGATCAATTTCTTAATCTCCTGACAGAAGCCGTAGGAGCAGTTATGTGAGGTGCATTTCCACGAATGTCCGATTGGATCTACAATTGCTCCAATCTGCACAAACTCACAACAAAATAAGAAAGAAATTACTTAATGTTGTTTACCACGAATATCATAAGAATCAGAATTACAGCAATAAGGAAAAACAAGCCGACAGGAAAGAAGAATAGACCTCCTCTTTTTCCATCAAACCAGCAGTCATGCTGCTCGATTGTCCCTTCGACATGTATAAGTTATCAATTGTATGAAAAAATGCGAGAAGACAATGGAGATAAGATGGACAGGGTAAAAAACTATATAGAATATATAAAAACAATAATGTGAGTACAAGGTGATAAGGAAAGGAGGTAAAGAAACGGAAGCCTTTAGGTACAGAGGAAAAGTAAGTTGAGCACGAAGTGACAAATGAAGCGTTATGCGTTATATTTTCGCGATTATGATATTTGCAGTTGAGAATATATGTGCTGTTGAAATTAAACTAGTCTCGGTCTAAATACATTCTATTAATGTTTGTGCCTTCATTCCGATGTAGTAAATTCTTGTTCATCTGTGCATGTGTTTTGTTTGAGAGAGAGAGATAGAGAGAATATGTGTCCGCGTGCGTGCATTCTGCGCCAGTGTTTGTGTTCCGTAAGATATCTGAAATTCATTTATCACAATTATTTTCCTTAATAGAATGCAGAGTATATTTTTCTAGAACTTATCTATATTTCCATACTGGTCATGAGTAAGATTTATTAAGATATATTTTTATTAATGCCTAAAGATCCACTGTCTAGGTTGGCTTTTGTATAAATGTATTATTTTTGCTATGTCTACATTTTTTGTGCATATTTTTGTGTGACTCAATCTGTTGCCCCCAAAAAATGCCTTATTTTTCATATTGCATGCATAAATTGATTCTCTGATTGACAAACTTTTCATATCAAAGTAATTTGCATGTGTGTGCAATGACTAAGTGCAATGAAGTAATTTGCATGTGTGTGCAATGACATAACATATATATATTTTGTTTCTTCATACCATATATATTTATTCATTGAATTTGAACCAGTAACACTAATTCAACTACTTAGACTCTCTTTAAAACCAGTTAGCAAGCTTATTTTAATGGAATGTTAAAGTTGAAATGAACAATAAACTAATAAAGTTCATTCATGAAGTTGCAAGATGTGATGCACGTGTCATTGCCTTGGATCAATGGAGTCAATTTTGACAAATATGTTTGATCAGCATATGTAATAAAGTTAAACACAAGTCTTAAATTCCTTGGTTATGGTAAATCTACCAAAAAAAACAAGAATTTCAGTGATGCATTTTGTCAAACAGGTAACAGGCAACATTGAAGGTGAATAACTCATTCTAGCATAAGTGATTTTTCCATGAAGAAACATGAAAAGAGGAGCTCAAACACACTTCTTTTAGTTTTCTTCGTGGCTAAACTATAAAAACAGTTGGAAATGTGCACCTTGTTATGGGGATCAAAGAGGTTTCGTAGAATCAAAGGGCTAATCCATGCATTTCTCTACACCCTTTACTTCTCCAGCTCATGCTCTCCATCGATCTAATTCGTTGCCTTTACACATGTTTTGCCTCCCATTCCATTCATCTTTCTTCATTTCAAAGATCATACATTAATTTCCACTCTACCAGCAGCATAGAAGGCATTGGCCGGTTTAGAAGCATAGTCGAACACAAGTATAAAAATTGGGATATGGAGAGAGAAAGTAGCGAAGTAGGAAAAGTGCATGATGAGCGGGGTTAAGGCCTAAGGGAGATGGGAGAGTCCGTACTCCGTAGTAATCCAATTTTTTAGTTTTGATCCAGACCGTCCGATAAAAAATTCAGGTTAATCCAGCCCGTGGAATGCACAGTACCCCTTTATATTCGTATTAGAACAGCTCGGACGGTCCGGATCAAAACCAAGGGGTTAGTTTAGTGGATCCGAACCGAATTCGCAAAGAGTGCGGATCCTCTATTCCTCTTATATTCTGCGTGAACGACGTGTCCGGTGCCTATTCGGGGATGGCGCAGGGGCCAGTATTATTTGAGTTTTGAATTCGTGCAGAACATATTTGAACGGTTGAGAATCTCTAAAAAGTCACGCTAAATATGAGATACCTCAGAGGATGCCCGTTGATTCGCAATGGGATGGGCAGTGGCGTAGTGCCGACCTTATGGCCTGCCCGAGGCCCTGCCCGATGGTGCCATCGATCAGGTCTGTTCTACTACATTAGTATGGTCCTAAATAATTAAAATTCTTTAATATTAACCGAAAATCATCTTAAGATAATGAACAATTCGTAATTTAATTTTAAATTTTGTACAAGCTTTTGCTATATCTAATTGCATTTCTAAGTCTGGGCCTGACAGACGGGCCTTAGCAAAGGCTCATACGGAGTTGTCCCACAGCGGAGACCAACCCGTACATTGACCGGCTGGTTCCAGACAGACGAACGTGGGCAGGTTAGGTCCAGCCGGACGCCATGGACCAAGCTTTGTTACAATTGATAGATCAAGAATAGTAAAAGAATTCGTTAAATTTTAAGATATAAGAAAAACAGTAAGATGCAGCGAGAATAGCGAGAACAGCGAGAGCAGCGCTATTCTCATCCATCCAAACGTACTCAGGAACAGCAAGAATAGCGCTGTTCTCGCTATTCCTACAAAAACATGGAATAGCAAATGAACTCTCTCAAAGCCTCAATCCCTACAGTAGCTATTCTAAATGTTCAATCCAAACAACTTCCGAATAGCTTTGAGTTAGCGCTATTCTTAAATAGTAGCTGTTCTCGCTATTTTTAATTTACTATTCTCAACAGTAATATTCAGATTAGCGAACTCAATTAAATTTCTAATTAATAAAACAACAACAAAAAACATAGGAGGTTGATGTCCATAACATCCAGACCATTGAAAAAAAGTTTATGAAGTTCTAACTATCAAATGACATCATTTTTCAAGTTCGAGTCTGGACGTTATAGATAGTAACATTTAGGTTTTTTTTTTTTGTGTGGTTATTTTGTTAATTAGTGATTTAATTGATTTCACTCATCTAGATGTTATGGTTTATAAACATAACGGTTTTCTTATATTTCAAAATCAGTCAAATTCATTAATTATTATCGATCTTTTTTAATGTTTTTCCTATTAATAAAAATTTTAGTGTATTAATTGGACATATTATATTGAAAACAATATTATTTTATAATTGTGACATCAAACTTAGTTATATTTATTATTATAATTGTAAAAAATTGTTCATTAGTCATTTATCGAGTAATTAAAAAGGAAAATCATTTTTTAGTTTTAGTACATTCGACCAATGATCAAATAGTTTTCAAATTATATAAAATTTAATACAAGTTCTATTAAATTAAAAAAAGTATATTTATTTTACTTAATTTATTTTTTTAATAATCATTCCAATATTATGTCAAATTTGGAAAACCTTCGCAGGTGCAGCCTATAGTCTATCTGGTATGCCTTGTATTATGATATGAGCCAGACAAATTACTATACGTTCATTTTTATAATTTAAAATGACTAATCATACTCATAAATTGTTTTAAGGAATATTCAATTTTAAAACCATTATTTGAGAATCACACTAATTGATTGAACTATTATTAAAATGAAATACTAAAAATATGAATATATTCACTAAAAGTTAAATATACCACATATTAATGAAAGGGTTTGGCTACAGTGTTTTGGAGAGTGAAGTGGTTGCTTACTTTCTGTTTATATTTTCGTTTTCAAAGTTCAAACAGTCGATCTAAACCTCTCAACATAATCTCCATATTAAAATATGCTTGAAAACAAAATTTAGCATTCTTTAAAATATTTGTACTATTGTTTTAGAATTTTTTAAATCACTGTTTTGAAAAATAAATACTTTCTTTATTTAATGAAAAAATGTTTTACAAAATTCTAAAAAGTAGTAATTATTTTCTAAAATGTTAATTAAGGAGTTTTGGATCAACTTTTTAATTTTGAAACTATAAATATAAACAGAAAAATAAAACAATCTCTTGACTTTTCCAAAGCACCATATCCTGAATCATATTTAAAAAATATAATATAAGAGCTCCGCTTCCGATTATGACTTATATATGACTATGAGTATGTAACTTTGTAATTGACATCCATCCTAAAGAAGTAATTTATTACCTATTACTCTATTAGCACAAGGATGCACGCTTTCTTAAACTTATCCAAGTATTTCAATGAATCAAATGTAGAGACTTACTGTACCCAGACTCTCCTTGATCAACATTGAATTAGATTTTTGTGATATGTTTTCTGTGGTCAAACTTACGCATATTTATGTGAGGCAATAATTGCATTTTTTTTTTTCAGAAGAACACTTTCTCTTCAAGATTAATTTCGCTAATTATTTCATAAACAACATATTTGTTTGAATTAATTAGAACAGTGCCTGCTTATATAAAACTTAAAAACCTGTTTGAAATAGAATAATTAAAGTGAAAGATAACATGATAACTCCATGATAATTCTTACCTCTATTCTTATATGAGATAAGAATTATGTTTCTAAATTGTTTCCAACAATTAGATATAGCTAGTAAGCGAAAAAAGAAGAAGATAATTATTACCTCGAATGAAATAAAATAAGATAATCATAAAGTTAAATTTTTTATTTTATATCTCTATCAAATACAACGCATAATTTATAAACGGTCTCTATCCAAATCAAAGGCACAATTTTGAACGATTGAAAAAATAACTTAGTCTTTTCAAGTGTGTGTAGACCATATAACCTTATTTTCATCCCATGACCTTATAATGCTTGTTAGCATCTACTGAATTATTGTGCTTGCTTCAAGATGCATGCGTTCTTCAATTTTTTGCAAAAGGGAATTTAGAGCAACATACCTCCTTTTTAATGGAGTTGCATCATTAAAGAGAACCCCTTCCTATATTTGTCTCCTCTGTCAACCATGATCTCTGAGGAGACATTATTGTACCTTTTAATATTGATTTTTCAAATATCATACTTGTTCATTACATGCATTTTTTTTTAAAGTCAAGTATATTATATCTGGTTATATAACTATTAATAACTACATAACTTAAAACATAAATATAAGAGTGTATTTATTGAACAATATGATTCCATATTTATATAAGAATCATGCATTTATATGAGTAGAAGTGATAGACCTAAATTATATACATATTCAATCTGATTTTTATCATGAAATAACATCAAATATCTTGTATTTTGAATATAAAGTTAATAGAATACACATAGGATCAAGTTACTGCGTTTGTTTGGTTTAATTTGCAGAAAATGAAGAAAAATGCCCAGTGCAGATGCACGGTTTGCGATACAGTTGCACTAAGTACTTAGATGAATTTTTGGACGCGCGCCAATTTTAAAAAGGTATAATAA
Organism: Carex rostrata; assembly: GCF_964058835.1. Lineage (NCBI taxonomy): Eukaryota > Viridiplantae > Streptophyta > Magnoliopsida > Poales > Cyperaceae > Carex > Carex rostrata. The sequence goes on along the minus strand of NC_135930.1, from coordinate 6,143,002 downwards.
GCTATTCATCAAAATCCGTGCGGACACACAGATATCGATGCGGACGCACTCTGGTCGCACAGGAAAAACCGAGCCTAGTGCGGGTGGCCTGGCCGCAGTGTAGCAGAACGCATAATTGGAGCCTGAACTGAAAATAGCCATAACTTTTGACTCGTAACTCCGTTTTGGACATATGACCACTTTTTGGAAAGCTAGCAAGAAGATCTACAACATGAGAACTAAAAAAAAAGGAAATTTGGAGTCAATACAAACGCACTGGACCTGCAGACAGCTAAAATTACACGGTTTCTATTTTTAGCGCACCAAGGACATATTTTGACAATCAAATGTGGACAAGGCAATATGAGAAATAATCTAAATATAGCACCCACTAACTCCACTTCCTAGTCTCTTAATTGGGCATAACTCTTGGCTATAAAAGAGGAGGTTCATTCACATTCAAAGACACATTCATTCTCATCTCTCTCTCCCTTAGTGCATGTCAATTTCCATAAGATATAGCGATAATTCTGTGGTAATTCTTGGAGTTCCAGAAGCTTTTCTAGGAAGGAGAAGAAGGTCTAAGCAAGATTTCGGCAAGTTTGAGGTTTTTGATTCGATAAAAGGTGTAATCATTTCTTTATTTTATTTCTTCTTATTTTTGCCAATCTTTGTAATGGATCTCTCCATGAGGGAGTAGATCTCTCTTTAGGGGTTTAGGTCAATGCATGAACTTGTTTAATTGTATCTTATTCGGTTATTTATTTTTATTATGATTATTTTATGAGATTTGATTGTTAATTTCCGTGATTTATCATTTGTGTTGATTACGAAGTTTAGTACTTGAAATCGCAGTAGTCCCGCTTTGGAATCGCTTTGTTATGCAAAGGATCCAAAGAAGTTAGAATGAGAGGAGGGTACCAAATTATGAACACAAATATCTTAGGTTTTGGGTTAGAAGCGACCGTACTTTGATATCCATAACCGGAACTATAGAAATTAAGGGTTAGGGTTTGGTGAAGAACGACCGTGAAGTCAAACCCCTACTTAGGACACCTAGATTGATTAAGTATTGATGCGTATTTTTGTGTAAACGTGATTGTTAAATATCCCTTTGGGATGGTGACAACACCTAAAATTCGAGGAACATTAACCCAACCTACCAAAATACTTGTGTCAATAATTAGTCAATATAGGCTAACAAAAGCTCAATGGGTCTAGATAACTAGGATGAAGAACGACCGTGAAGTCCGAAATTATCTAGTCACGTCATTAATTCATGACCGTGACCCTTTTTAACACTTTAGGTTAGAAACCTCATCAAATCATACATGAATTTGAACAAATACCGAATAGATAGAATTAGCAAGGGATTGTAGACCGAATATCCCTAGATCTTTTTTACTTGAAAGCAAACCAATCTTTCTTTCCTTTATTTACTTTAATTGTTTAAAATTCATTTCTTCGGGTATTGAACCCAAACTTAGAATTAATTAGAACAAATCCCCCCCCCCATTTACTTTATTGTACTTTACTTTATTTACTTTTTCTGAAATTAATTATAAAAGTTTAAACTAAGTCTTAATCTTACTCTCTGTGGTTCGACACCCCTAAATACTACTTTGATAGAATTGTACACTTGTAATTTGACTCAAAAGTGTGTTTAAGGTTTAAAAGGTATAATTTTCTGTATTGAAATTTTGTGCATATGCTTTTGTGTGATCAAGAACTAGGATGTTCTTAAGTTTACCAAGTTCCTTGGTGAACTCAAGTCTAAAATATGTCGAATCGGCTTCAAATGACAAATTTGAACCGTTGAAATCTGCCTACTTTATAAGTGATGCGTCTATATCTACATTTAATTCTGAAATTAATTTTGGATTGAGTCAAGTAGTAAAAAAAAGTTCAAAAAATAAATGCATTAAAAATTTATTAACCTTCTAATTTTGATTGCTTGACTTCATACTAAATTAATTGAAATGTTAAAAATTTTCACATGTAAACGCATCACTCGTAAAGTAGGTGGATTTCAATGGTTCGGATCTGTCATTTGAAACCGATTTGACGGGTTTTAGACTTGAGTTCACCAAGGAGTTTGGTGAACTTAAGAACACCCAAATTCTACTCAAAATTTTAAACATTCGAATTAATTTTGTATAAAGTAAAGCAGTCAAAATTAGAAGGTTAATAAATTAATTTTAATGCATTTATTTTTCAAATTTTTTTTGATCACTTGACTCTATGCAAAATTAATTTCAAAAATTAAATTATTTTACATACAGACGCATCACTCGCAAGGTAGGCAGATTTCAATAGTTCAGACTCATCATTTAAAGCCGATTCGATGAGTTTTAGACTTGAATTCACCAAGAGACTTGGTCAACTTAAGAACACCCTAGTTCTACTCCATTTATATTCATATAAATAAGCCGGTACAACATATTAAAATGAAAGAATTAAAATGTACAAGTTTGATGTTTTGATGATCACAAAATGCTGTCATCCTTTTTATCTAGAATTAAAATGAAAGAAAATGAATTATTTTTAAACTTTAAACTGCATTTAACTTTTGAAAAGAATCAGGTTTGGGCTCCAAAAATATTCCAAACTATAATTTTTTGAGTTTTGACGATGGCTCTGAGAATCGGAATAGGAACCAGCACTACTACAGAAATTGTAATTGTACACTGCACATCGTACACGGATTTGGCAATTTTATATAAAAACTGTGTACAAAATAGGTTTTTTTGAAAGTTCGAAATAACTGTGGGATTTATACACGGATATTTATTAAAGAATCAGTGTAAAAAGCCTTGAGAGAGCTACACGGACATTTATTAGGAATTGTACACGGATTATTGTTTAAATAACAGTGTAGAAAACCTCGAAAGAGCTACACGGCTATTTATTAAAGAACAGTGTAGAAAGGTAGGCATTGTACACGGATTTTTGTTTAAATAACAGTGTATAAATCCTTGATAGAGCTACACGGATATTTATTAAAGAACCGTGTAGAAAGGTAGGAATTGTACACTGCACATTGTTTAAATAACAGTGTAGAAAGCCTTGAGAGAGCTACACCGACATTTAATAAAGAGCCATGTAGAAAGGTTTTTTTAGGGTTTTGGTTATATAAAATGTCTTCTCCTTCCAGCGCCGTTTTGATCAATTAATACTCTCTCTCTCTCTTGTAGTCTGATTTCTGCGCACAAGGAGGCTGGATCTGAGATTTTTGAAGTTAATTTGTATTTCTTCTGCGCACAAGGAGGCTGGATCTGAGATCTTTAAAGTTAATTTATATTTCTCCTCTAAGGTTAGTCATGTATATATATATATTTCTCTTTTCTTCCTCTAATTTTCTGTTAATTTGTATTTCTTCTCCCTATCTTACTCTAATATTAGGAACAAACAACTAATAATACAAAAGGGCCATCTATTCCATGATTTATATTAAGTTGATTTTATTGCAGGAACCTATTACTCTCACATTCACTTAGCCGTAAAATCACAAGAAAAGGGTGCCGAATTCTCATCTCGGCACAAGGAAAATTCTCGGCACAGTGTAGAAAAAAATTCTCGGCACAGTGCCATTTTTCTATAAACTAAACTATCACTCACAAGACTTCCTCCATATTCTCGGCATAGTGTAAAAAAAATTTGATAAAGAGCTAGTGCCCAATACTCATCTCGGCACAAGGAAAACAAAATTGATATTTTTCAATAGAGTGCCCAATTCTCATCTTGGCACAAGAAAAAAAAAAATTTATTTGCATATTGATTAAAAACTTGTGAAAATTCTCGAGCCGAGATACTATTTCGGCACAACAAAATAAAATAATAATATAAGAGAGCTACACAAATATTTAGTTAAAAGTCCGTGTAGAAAGAGGAATCGTACACGGCTGTTTATGTAATAATTCGTGTAGCTCGGTAATGGAGAGTGACACTGGCAAGGAATTGTACACGGATATTTAGTTCAACGTCCGTGTAGAAATAATAATCGTAGATGGCTGTTTATGTAATATTCCGTGTAGCTCGGTAAGGAATTGTACACGGCTGTTTACAATGATTTCTACACCCTCACATCGTACACGGCAGGAAATCCGTGTAGCTCCTTCATTTATGTCCGTGTGCAATCTCTTTTTTTGTAGTAGTGCAGTCATTTAACCGTGAAATTATAATTGGGTGAATCAATTTGAATTGGATTGAAAATTTATTTTTTTAGCAAAAACTTGTTTTATATCAAAAGAAATAGAAAAAAATTGGTAACAATTAATTGTCAAAATGAAGGTGCAAGAAAATATTTAATCGGTCTACTGCCCTGCTACACTTAGTGTTGATCCCTAAAAAAACAAAAACAAAAACAAAAGAAGAAAAAAAATTTAAGAAAAAAGTTAAGGAAAATAATCGGAAAATAAAAGAAGAGTAAAATGGCCATGTCCAATGAGCAATGAACATAGAAACGAAAAAAAATGGAAATAAGAGGAAAATAATTAAAAGAATAATTATTTCTGTACCCGCGCTACAGTACCCGCACAGAACCAGCTACAGTAACTCTATTTAGAGGAATAATGTATTATGGTCCCCACTAATTATTATTCTAAAATTCCAGCAGCACCCTTTCAAAGCCTCGGTATTAATTTCGTGTCAACATTTCTCTAACAAAAATAGTTGACCTCGTAAAAATAAATACTTGAGTGCATAGATATAAATACTTTCAATATTTAGATATTAATACTTTCAGTATCATATGTAAAAAGAGGAGGGATTCAATTACAACATTATGGCAGTTTAGGTCCCCACAAGCAGTTATGTAAAAATTACAACACTATTTACTATATAGATATAAATACTTGTGTTCTTCGAACTATATACTTCAAGATTTGACTATTAATATTAAAAAAAAAGTTATAGATATGGAACAGTTGCGATCTCCACAAACAATTACGGCAGTTTAGGTGCGGGTACGACGTCAGAAATTTCAAAAAAGGGTGTGGGTACGATTATTTAAAAATAATTAATTTATCATTTACATTATTTATTATATAGATATAAATACTTGTGTTCTTTGAACTATATACTTCAAGATTCGACTATTAATATTTTAAAATAAAATTACAGATCTGGAACAGTTACAGTCCCCACAAGCAATTATGGCAGTTTAGGTGCGGGTACGACATCAGAAATTTCAAAAAAAAGTGCGGGTACGATTATTTAAAAATAATTAATTTATCATTTACATTGTTTACTATATAGATATAAATACTTGTGTTCTTTGAACTACATACTTTAAGATTTGACTATTAATATTAAAAAAAAGTTACAGATCTGAAGTGCAGTTATGGCAGTTTGGTCCCCACAAACAGTTATGACAGTTTAGGTGCGGGTACTGTAGCGCGGGTACTCATATTAGCTTCCTAATTAAAAAGGAAATGGAACTGGACAGTTCCAAGGTGTTGAAAAATGGAGTTCATAATTAGCGGTGAAAACATGTCAGATATTATCGGATTGGATCCGTATTCGAAAATTATATACGGATATGATTTTAAATTTTAATTATTTATATTCAAATAGTAAATATATTATAAAAATATTTATGTATATGTGTACGGAGATATCCAATACGTATCTGTATGCATTTATTTATTATCCGTATTTATGTCCAAAAAAAAAATGTGATATGATTTTACCACTATCTAATCTGTATCCGATCTTTTTTTTCATCCCCATAACCCAATTGAAAGAAAATAAAAAAGCAAAAACGCGAGAAGTAATAACCGGCCCGACAAAACTCAAAACATATACGGCCTAACACAAACTATTTTCTTCAACCGACTACATTAGGGGTCCTCTTAACGATTCGAGCCAGGTTAAAGAATGGTCCGGATCCACTAACTTTACTCGGAGATGCTGCGATTTCCTACATTCGAATCCTCCCACTCGACGACGAAGTACGAACTCATCTAAAGCTTACCTCTCTTCCCTCAAAAATAAAGCTTACCTCTCCTCCACCCCCAAATCTCTCTTCCGATCAACAGTCGTATCCGCCTTTGAAAAATTCGATCGGACGGTGAGTCGGAGGAATCCCTCCGCCCGATTCAAGCGTAGCCTTCCGAAGGTACTAATTGCAACGGGAGACAGTATAATAAGGAGGCTGCAAAAGGTACTTATTGCAATGGGAGAAGGGTTACGGTACTTCACAAAACAGTATAATAGTGAGGCCTGGGCCCCACCAGCCTCAGTCTCGGCTCACTCTTCATCCTAGATTCGTAGTTACTATGTTTTCAGTAGAAATGAGAGCTTTTTCTAAATTTATTTGATTCTTTGGCGAGGGTTCCTCTATTTTATCCAGGCCCTGATAGTTGTCGCTATTGACTACTAGAATTGAAAATTGATTTCATCTTATATGGTTTTTCAGGTGTGAGGTGCGAGTAAGTAAAATTGCCCAATAATCACACTCTTAGAACTTCTCTGATTAGACTGGCTACTCCCTCACTTTGTCTCTGATCAGAACTCGATGCAAAATCATACTGGCCATGCCAGCATGGACCCAGATCTCCAGGCACTGCGAATCAATATGCAAGACAGAATGTAAGCCTTTCTTCTTCTTTTTTTCTACATCGCTAGTATCATATAAACCTATTTTCTTGAATGCAAAGTACTGTGTGTGTATGTAAGTTATAAAGTATTGCTTACCAGCTTATTCTCTTGTGTTTAATTGGTTGTAATTTTTCATAGATAAGTTGATGTGGTGAACTAGTCTGTCTCATTAACATACAAGTGGATTTATGTTTGAGTTGTATATATTGAAATCTATTGTTACTGAAGCTTCTTGTTCATTACTACCAAAATTTAATTCGTTTCTCTCCCCCTCCTTTTTTTGTACATAAAAATATACAGATGCAAATGGTTAGAGGGAAAACAAACTAATCCATCAAGTGACTGGAAGCAGAGATTGCCTGATATTGCGAAGAGGCTTGAAGAGTCTATATTCAAAGAGTCTCTTAACAAAGTAAATCAATCTCTTTATTCCCCCCTACAAACTTCTGTAGTGCCATCTTGTGAGCAGGAAGACAATTGATCATACTATACTTTTCTTTGTGCTTTTCTTGTGAGCAGGATGACTATATAAGCAAATTTCAGAGTGGGATTGAGAGTCGTATAACAAATATGCTGAATCAAATGAAGCAAAACCAGGTACGTCAACAGCAACTCCATCAGCAACAACAACTCCATCAGCAGCAGCAGCAGTTGCAACAGCAGAATCATCAACAGACTATGGCGCATCATAACATACAGTCTAATTCGTCGGTATCTGGCATGATGATACCTACACCTGGCATATCCCACAATCCGACTGGAACCATGCGAATGTCATCCTCAATGGAGAACAACCAGGGGATTAATCCCACTAGCGGTCCTGCTGGTATGATCTTGAATAGTAGAGATTTCTTTAATCTCTCATTAATCCCTTGTTGAGTTTTTTTTCCTTTTGCGTTCTTGCATATGTTGCAGTAGACCTCCCTTAAATGAACCAATAACTGTTTCCTTAATGTAATGGAACCAATGACTGTTACCATTATTAAAAATGTAATGTATTATCTGGGCTTTGTTTCGCATGCAATATTGAAGTGGTTGTACAAGTACCACCAGAACTTTCATAGAATTTTCCTATGCCATGTATAATGCACTACTGTAAATATTTGGCAAAGAGTAGGCATACAATTTCTTAACATTTATGTTTAGTTAGTTAGGCATGGCATATTTTTGGGGTATAAACTAAATGTGATTTTATAAGTTAAACATAAATATCAATTGACTTTTCTTTCGTGTGCTGTTACTGAGGATACCACATTCTTTCCTATTTAGGTGCCATGTCTAGTGGATACCAGCTCTCACATGGGAACATGTCAATTAATCAGCCAGGAAACACTTCAATGTCTGGATCAATAGGCGTGCGACGTCAGGTTACGCCGCAAATGATACCGACCCCTGGATTTAACTCCACCAGTAACACACAAGTAACCCAACAGACCATGCCTATGAACTCCGACTACAATAATGGGTCTGGGATTCTAGGTGCAGACTCTTCTATGCTTCCACTTCTGCAGCCCCAGAAGCAACAACAATACAACACTCTCAGTGGACAAGTGGGGCCTGGCATGCAGTCAGTTCCTATGAATCAGAAACATTCTTCCCAAGGGTTTGGAGATGGCATGATGAATAATAACAACGGATTAGGGTTGCTTGGTAATAACATGCAACAACTGATGAATGGACCAGGAATGTCAGAAGGGTACATGGGCATTGGTGGCACATATGGGAACTCAACAAAGCCCCTCCAGCAGGGTTTTTCTTCACAGCAGATCCAGCAAAGGATGCCGAGTATGTAAATTTGTTGCAATATTCATTTGTTTTCATTATCGAGCTTAGTAGTTAAATGTCCCACCAACTCTTGACTCGCAGGTGGTCAGAGCTTTGCAAATTGCGTTATATGTATATGTGCGCGTGCGCGCACACAGACACATACACGGATGATTAAATACATATAAATGTATACATATATGTATGTGTTAAACTCCCTGTTATCCTTAAAATGTGTAATTGAACTATAGAAAATACATTCTCACTTCTTCTTTTTTCCCCTTTTGTCTTTTTGAAGCATCACTGTCTCAACAAGGTGTTTCTCTGATGGGCGACACCAAACAAGTTGACATGACCATGTCAAGTTCTGGAAACTATTACAATTCTGCAGGCCCATCTAACATGTCTTCAGCAAGTAATTTAAACAAGATCTCAGCTGTTGCAGCATCCCTCCAATCAAAGCCCAGGGCAAACATTCTGACAAGCAATCACCAAGCGGGCATCCAGCAGATTCATCAAGCAATCCAACAAACGATCCAACAACCAATTGTGAAATCTGAGCCATTCTCTCACCCTGAGAAGGTCAACTTCCAGCCATATTCACACATGAGCAGTCAGCTTGGTGGCAATCAACTGCACCAGCAGAGCATGCAACAACAACATCCACAACAACAGCAACCAATGATGACGAGGGTTGGAAACAACACCTTTTCTAGACAATCCTCCTTGGGCTCTATTGGCTCAATCGGTTCTTTGGGGGCCATTAATACAGACCAAGTAATGGCTGAGAGTGCCCTGCTGACGAATAATGATTTAATGCTCCCTCAAATTGCTGATTTCCAGGTGCCATTTGGTAATAATAAGGGAGGCCAGGGACAGTTCTTTGGCCCGTTAGTTGGTTCCAATACATTAAATCAGACTGTCCAGTCTGATGAATTGTCATCCCATAATGGGGTAGGGAATGGCCGATCGAGGGGTGGGGTCCAGCAGCCAGACACGATGCTGGTTCAGCAACCGTCTCAGTGGAGGCCAACTCAGCAGATGCAACGGAACAACCACCAGATGGTTGTTGATAATAACAACAGTCACAATAGCAATGCATTGATTGAGAAGAAGCAAATTTCTCAAAACGAACCTGACCAGTCTTGCATGAGCATATCGTCAGAGGGCGTGCGGGCACCTGGTCCTACTGTCACAACTATGGTGGTTACAAATAAAGGATCCTCCCAGCTCTCTCAACAGGAGACAAAGTATCTGAATCAGATGAAACTGCTACTATTCCTGTTACATGCGAAATACTGTTCTGCTCCAGTTGGTCACTGTTGTGAGAAGAATTGTGTTAAAGCACAACAGCTTGCCAAACACATTGAAAGCTGTTATAAGAAGCAGTGCCAGGTCCACCTTTGTCTGACAGCCCGGAAGGTTCTTCTTCATTTTCGTGGTTGCCGTGAAGTGAACTGCCCAGTATGTATTCCCGCCCGCAAGTTTATAATCATGGCCAAACAGAAGTCCTTGACACTGAAGGGCGACTCAAAAAAAGGTTCAAATGGAAAGGAGGTTGATAATAAGGTGGAGACTGTGGCTGGTTTGGCCCCTGTTGCTTTACCTGCCTCAGCCTCTGCCCCTCTTGCTTTGAAACACTCACAGAAGGGTATGAATCAATTAGACTCATCGTCAGGGGTATTCTCAGATCAGATGGATGCCGAACCAGTTTTGATGGATGTCTCAAATGGGCGGCATCAGCCTCTCCTACCACTCCAACATCCTTTACCAAAGAGGCCAAGGATGGATATGGATATCTCCCCTGTATCAGTCAACAATACAAACCCGTCTTTTAGTGCCCTGCAGGAAGCATTTCCAATTGAACAAAGTACTAGTAATATATCTGCAAAGCAGGAGACAGATGTTAAAATTGATCCAGCATTGCAAAACTTGCATATTGCCTCTACAGTGTCCGACACATCATCAGTTCGGATGGGTTATGGTTTGGATGGGGATGTCAGCATGATAAGATCTTCCCAAACTGATGTGGGTCCTACTGGTCCATCTGACTGGGTCAAGCAGGAACCTTCTTTGCTGGTTGAGGACGAAGAGAGAAATGATGAAAATGCATCAGAAGCAAAACAAGAGGAAATGGAGGAGGATGGGGCTGCTGGTAGGTCAGGGAAACCTAAGATAAAGGGTGTTTCTATGATGGAACTCTTTACGCCGGAGCAAGTTAGAGAACATATCAAAAGTTTGAGGCAGTGGGTTGGTCAGGTACATATTTTTTTATTTTTATGAAATATAAATTTGAGAAGTGTCCTTGATAAGACGAGCTTCAGACTGTACTGTCCTCCAGATTTGTAAATTATGCATTTCTAAGGTACTTATAAGTGATTTGCTATACGCAACCATTCTTTTTTTTGTGTTGGCATTGAGGTGGGGGCTGGGTATTGTCATGCTAACAAACTTTCTGTGTTGCTTTGAGATCATATTACTGTCTGTATCTTTCTGTAATGGAAGAAAATGGTAAAAGATGGAAATATATCTCCTACTGAGGTGCATGTGAATGATAATCACAACCAGTTTGAGGGCTAGTTTTCAGACTTGTCATTTAATTTCTGTTGAAATTAAGGATTTTCGGGTCATGTTTGGTTGCTACTTATATTTAAGGAGGATTAAGTTGCCTACTCCATCTTACTCTTATATTACACCTCGTTTGTCAGCTTAAGTCATGGCTTAAATTAATCCGTCTGGAGGAGAGAAAAATGGGGAAATGAATCTGTCTATGACAGTGGCCCTACTGGAGTAGTAAATGTGGAGCAAGTTAATCTGTCTAGAGAGGTGGTTTAACTTGCTCCGCCTTCACTCCATCTTACTCCTGTTTTACACCTCGTTTGGTAGCTTTAGTGTGAAGTAAGGGGTTTACTCCACCTCTTACTCCACAACCAAACATGGCAGATGAAGAACTTCTCTTTGAGAAACATGTGTACTGTTTATTCTATTTTGAATAATGACAGTTTTGTGGTTGGTGATGCAGAGCAAATCAAAGGCCGAGAAGAACCAGGCCATCTCGATGAATGAGAACTCATGCCAGCTGTGTGCTGTTGAGAAGCTGACCTTTGAGCCACCACCAATCTACTGCACCCCATGTGGGGCCCGTATAAAGCGCAATGCTATGTACTATACAATTGGCACCGGTGAGCAGAGGCACTATATTTGTATCCCATGCTTCAACGACGCAAGAGGTGAAACCATAGAGATTGAGGGCCATGTTGTCCCCAAAGGTAGGCTCGAGAAGAAAAGGAATGATGAGGAGACTGAAGAATGGGTATATCTCTTTATTCTTTCAACCCAGGATTGTAGTATAGGGTACCAGACTCGTATTGGTGTGGTATCATGATAGTATCTTCTTTTGATTTTATTTCCCTTTTTTTGGGTTTAGCAATTTGCCTGATGATGAATCTCTACGAGTTGAGTTTATAGACTGAATACTTGATGTGATTTAACTGCATTTGCATCATTAGTCTAATAGGAGAATCCAAGTCCTAGCATAAGAGATCTTTTTTCTTCTCTTTAGTTTCTGCTGGTCTTGTTGTTTATTTTCCTTTTTGGGGTTTACAAGCTTATAATTCTTCTCATGGGCTCGGGTAATAATTTTCAATAACAGGCTTCTTTTAAAGCTTTGTAATTCTATTCTCTTTTCACTGAGAACTAACCAATAAGCCACCTTCTCCACAGTGGGTGCAATGTGACAAGTGTGAGGCATGGCAGCATCAAATATGTGCTCTGTTTAATGGGCGTAGAAATGATGGCGGCCAAGCTGAGTACACCTGCCCAAACTGCTACACTGAAGAGGTAGAAACAGGTGAGCGCAAACCACTACCCCAGAGTGCTGTGCTCGGTGCCAAGGATCTACCACGCACAATCTTGAGTGACCACATAGAGATTCGTCTCTCCAAGCGGCTGAAGCAGGAAAAGCAGGACCGAGCCAACCATTTTGGAAAGAGCATTGATGAGGTACCAGGAGCAGAGGGACTTGTTGTTAGAGTTGTCTCATCTGTTGACAAGAAATTAGAGGTGAAGCCAAGGTTTTTAGAGATATTTCAGGAGGAAAACTATCCGACTGAATTTCCCTACAAATCTAAGGTGCTGAGAAGATCCTTTCTTGAGTATTTGATTTTTCATTTTCTAAAGAATTTTGGTTTTGTACTAACTTTGTGGTTTTACTTTATAGGCAGTATTGTTATTTCAGAAGATTGAGGGTGTAGAGGTGTGCCTTTTCGGAATGTACGTACAAGAGTTCGGCACAGAATGCGCCTTTCCAAATCAACGGCGTGTTTATCTGTCTTATCTTGATTCAGTCAAGTACTTCAGGCCTGAGATCAGAACAGTCAGTGGAGAGGCTCTTCGTACGTTTGTCTATCATGAGATTCTGGTATAGTCACTTGTTCAACCTTGAGAAATTACATATAGTTTGCCTATTTTCAAACAGTTGTTTTGATACACATAATAATTGGTTCATATAATATTTCCAGATTGGGTACCTTGAATATTGCAAAAGACGTGGATTCACAAGCTGCTATATATGGGCCTGTCCCCCTCTCAAGGGTGAAGATTACATCTTATACTGCCATCCTGAGATTCAAAAGACCCCTAAGTCTGACAAATTGCGTGAATGGTGTGTGTTATCCCTGCAAGTTCAAGTCAAAGATTGCATTCATTATACATGTTACTAATCATATTTACTATATTGTTTACCCATGTATTATGTTTTGAAGGTACTTGTCTATGCTGAAGAAGGGAGTAAAAGAGAACATAGTGGTTGACCTGACAAATCTGTATGACCATTTCTTCACACATCAGGGGGAGTCCAGAGCAAAGGTGACAGCAGCCCGTCTGCCTTATTTTGATGGTGACTATTGGCCAGGAGCTGCAGAAGACATGATTACCCAACTGCGCCAAGAGGAAGATGATCGCAAGCAGCAGAAGAAGGGTAAGCTGAAGAAAGCCACTATCACCAAGCGCGCCCTTAAGGCTGCTGGCCACACCGATCTAAGCGGTAACGCCTCAAAGGATGCCATGTTGATGCAGAAGGTAACCTACTTTCTTTTCTTTCTTTTTTTTAAAAAAAAATTACCATAATGAATCCTTATGTATGTTTATCTTGTAAACCTTGAGTGATGTGATAGTTTTTGCTTGTACTTTGCTTCTTGATTTTAATGGATGCAATTATTGTCTGATCCTTTTTTGTTTATTCGTTGTGAAGCTGGGAGAAACAATATATCCTATGAGGGAAGACTTCATCATGGTTCATCTCCAGCATCCCTGCAACCATTGTTGCGTACTTATGGTGTCTGGTACACGCTGGGTGTGCAATAGTTGCCGATATTTCAACCTATGTGAGAGGTGAGCATGATAATTGGCAGCATTATTCATGAAAATTTTCTGTATAAAAAAAAACATCCTTATACTGACCATTATCCAAAATGACAATTTCATCCTTCTGGTTGACTTTTGCATTTATTCATCTGCTGTCTTGTATGAATAATCTTCTCTCTCTGCATGATAGCTGTCATAAAGCGGAGCAACTGCGTGAGGACAGGGAGAGGCATCCGACCCATAGCAGGGAGAAACACACTTTCAGACCTGTAAGTTTTCTCTTTCTTGGACTTTCTTCCAGTAGAGCTTTATCTTGATAGTATTATTTATCATACTTCTTATATTGTGCTCTTATTTTACCATTTTGCACATGATAACATAACAATGAAAATTAGTTGCAACTTATAAATCCTGATTACGTGATGTTTCTTTCAGATGGAGATAACCAGCATTCCGAATGACACAAAGGACAAGGATGATATCCTTGAGAGTGAGTTCTTTGACACACGACAAGCATTTCTGTCACTATGTCAGGGCAACCACTATCAGTACGACACTCTTCGACGTGCAAAACACTCGTCAATGATGGTGCTGTACCACCTTCACAACCCGACAGCACCGGCCTTTGTGACCACATGCAATGTTTGTAACCATGACATTGAGGCTGGCCAGGGCTGGCGCTGTGAGGTCTGCCCTGACTTTGATGTTTGCAACTCATGCTACCAGAAAGAGGGGGTGGTTAATCATCCCCACAAGTTGACAAATCACCCCTCGAATGCTGAGAGGGATGCGCAGAACAAGGAGGCTCGGCAGAAGCGTGTTTCACAGGTACGTTGTTTATTGACTCGCTTGTCGGCTGCTGTGCTGTTTGAATACACTGCAACTTTGATTTTTTGGATTCTTTTTTGACCTAATGTGGAATGGGGGTAGGATATTTTTCTAATTTTACATTCAAGTCTTGATACTTGTAAAATTGCATGCCTATTGGGCTGTTGGTGTATAAAAATATGAATGTTATTAGTATACTAGATGCAATAACCATTAGTAAATATTGCACTGTCATTAGTAAGAAGAATTAACAAAATCAATTATGTAATTTATACATCTATGTTTGACCTAATGCAGCTGAGGAAGATGTTGGAGCTGCTGGTGCATGCCTCACAGTGCCGGTCCCCACATTGTCAATACCCGAACTGCCGCAAGGTAAAGGGGCTGTTCCGCCATGGTATGCAGTGTGGAGTTCGTGCCTCTGGAGGTTGTGGTCTCTGCAAGAAGATGTGGTACATTCTTCAACTCCATGCTCGTGCTTGCAAGGAGACTGCGTGCACTGTACCCCGCTGCAAGTGAGTGAAAGGAATTCTTGGTTTTATTATTTTCTGCTGCTATATAACGCAAATCTGGTTTGCTTTGCTTTAGTCATTTAGGGAGTGTCCTGAGTAGGAAGAATATCTCGTAGTTAATATGTTAGTACTTTAGAAATACATTCCAAAGTGGTTATATAAAATAATTTTTTACTGTCTCACTGTTCGTGGACACTTGTTCCAAAAAGATTATGGTATACTAGTGGTCCAGTACCTTGTTTTATCTTTCTCAGAAGGAAAAAAAGAGGAGAAAGATGGTAAGGTAATTAACCTCTCAAAAATATTACGGTATACTAGTGATCCTGTTTAATTCATGTCATGTATACCATAGTAAAATGAGAATCAGAGTACACACATCTACAAAGCATAACAATTATAACATACAGGAAATCTACAATTAAAGCAAGATAAAAATGACTGAAAACGTAAATTATGAAAAAAATAATAGAGGGTGGGTATTGGCAAATATTTGGTTATTTTAGAGTTTGGTTAGATGTTACTCAATCTGTGGTTGGCAAAATTTTATTTTTATGAATGGGACTCATCTTTGATCAACTTGTAATTTCAATACAGGGATTTGAAGGAACACTTGCGGAGGCTTCAGCAGCAGTCTGAGTCAAGACGTCGGGCTGCTGTGAATGAGATGATGAGGCAACGAGCTGCAGAAGTTTCAGGAACCAATGACTCATAGAACAGTCAACAACATAATGAATGTACATTTTTCAATACCTCCATTGTGTCATATACTGGAGTGCTAACTAGATCCATTGCAGTGCGAGCTTATACAGGCCTTGACCCGATGTACAAGGTTGTGGCCAATCTTTTATTTTACTTGTGTACCATTTTCATACCATCTGTTTCCTGTGAAAGCTGTACCGTATAGTTGTAACTGTAGATCTCTCATGTGCAGAAGAAATCTTGATGGGTCTGTATTTTAATTTATTTTTCATTATTGGTTTTTCCTGTGATTGTTTGGTTGCTTATGTTATGTTTAGGGAACAGGGAACAGTAGGAATGAGGAGAACAATACCAGTCTCCTTTTGTAGGTTGGCCCATTTTTAGTATAAATAATTAATAATGAATAATAATCGTGCTTTGATTACACTGTTATGTGGATACAAAAAGTAATATAGTTGAAATGCATAAAATAATATATTGTTAACAATAATGCATTTCAACTAGTGGTCAAATGCATAAAATTTCTGGCGTCGTACTATTGAGAAAAAAAAATGCACATATCTTATGGGCTATGGCTTGAGGTGAGTTGGGAGGATAGTAGAGCCCGATTTTTTTAAAAATACCCACTAAAAAAATATTTTATTAAAAATAATCAGATTTCAGCAAAATTTTGAAAAATACCCAAACCGCGGATTTTTTTCCGCGCTCTGGAATTTTTATTCCGGGCCGCGGAAAAAATTCGCGCCCCGAAATTTTTTTTTTTTTTTCCGAGCGCGGATATTTTCCGCGGCCCGGATTTTTATTTTTTATTTTTTTATTTTTAGAGTTTGGAGTTGGGAAAATAATATTTTTTTGGGAATTTTTTGACGAACTTTGCACCCCTGATTAACATATCAAAACACCTTAAAAAAACATGAAAATTTATCGACATGCATTCTTGACTTCATAGAATAAGACTGAAGTTTCATACAAAATCTCAAAACAGATCGTGAGATATCGGTTCTCAAAAATTGTCCGAACTGCTGAAGGAGTGCTTCTGAGCCCAACTTTGCACCTCTGGTTAATATATCAAAGCACCTTCAAAATATATGAAAATTTACCGACTTGCATATTTGACTTCATAGAACAAGACTGTGAAGTTTCATAGAAAATATCAAAACATATCGTGAGATATCGGCTCTCAAAAATTGCCCGAACTGCTGAAGGAGTGCTTCTGAGCCCAACTTTGCACCTCTGGTTAACATATCAAACCACCTTCAAAAATCATGAAAATTTACCGACATGTATTCTTGATTTCATAGAACAAGACTGTGAAGTTTCATACAAAATCTCAAAATAGACCATGAGATAATGAAACATAACAAAACTGAAAACTGAAACATAATAAAACATATACTAAGAAGATAATAAAACTGAACATAACAAATCAAAACTCAAACATAACAAAACTAAATTCTCTCTGAAGGAGTGCTTCTGAACCCAAATTTGCATCTCTGATTAACATATCAAAACACCTTCAATCATAAAGCACTCCTTCAGCAATTCGGGCAATTTTTGAAAGCCGATATCTCACGGTCTGTTTTGAGATTTTGTATGAAACTTCACAATATTGTTCTATGAAATCAAGAATACATATCGGTAAATTGTCATGATTTTTGAAGGTGCTTTGATATGTTAACCAGAGGTGCAAAGTTGGGCTCAGAAACACTCCTTCAGCAGTTCGGGCAATTTTTGAGAGCCGATATCTCACGATCTGTTTTGATATTTTGTATGAAACTTCACAGTCTTATTCTATGAAGTCAAGAATGCATGTCGGTAAATTTTCATGCTTTTTGAAGGTGTTTTGATATGTTAATCAGGGGTGCAAAGTTGGACAAAAAATTTCCAAAAAAACATTATTTTCCTAACACCAAACTCTAAAAAAAAAAAAAAAAAAAAAAATCCGGGCCGCGGGAAATATCCGCGCTCGGAAAAAAAAATTAATTTTTTTTTTCGGGGCGCGAATTTTTTCCGCGGCCCGGAATAAAAAATCCGCGATTTGGGTATTTTTAAAAATTTTGCTGAAATCTGGTTATTTTTAATAAAATATTTTTTTAGTGGGTATTTTAAAAAAAATCAGTAGTAGAGCTATTTGACCAATATACTTCCGATTTTTTTAAAAATACCCAAAAAAATAATTATTTTATTAATAATAACCAGGTTTTGGATGGAATTTTAAAAATACCCAGGCCGCAGATTTTTTCTGCGCCCGGGAATTTTTATTCCGGGCCGCAGAAAAAATTTGCGCCCCGAAATTTTTTTTTTTTTTTTTTTTTTAGAATTTTCTATTCCGAGCGCAGATTTTTTCTGCGGCCCGGATTTTTTTTTTATTTTTTTATTTTTATTTTTTTTAGAGTTTGGAGAAAAAAATCCATCATGTATATGTATATGTGTATGTGTATGTGTATGTTGTATGTTGTATGGGGTATGGGGTATGGGGTATGGGGTATGGGGTATGGGGTATGGGGTATGGGGTATGGGGTAGATAGATGTATATGTATATTTTTTTTTTTTTTTTTTTTTTAGAGTTTGGAGAAAGAAAATATCCATGATCTGATTTTTTTTAATAATATATGTGTATGTATATATAATATAATATGTGTATAATATATGTATATGTATATATGTGTATATAATATATGTATATATGTGTATACATATACATAAACACAAATATTATATACATATACATATACATAAACATAAATATTATATACATATATATGTATATATATATGTATATTTATATATACATATATTTGTATATTTATATATACATATATTTGTATATTTATATATACATACATATACATATACATATATATACATATATATACATATACATATTTGTATATTTATATATACATACATATACATATACATATACATACACATACACATACACATACACATACACATACACATACACATACACATACACATACACATACACATACACATACATACATATACATATATATACATATACATATACATATACATACATATACATAATGGATTTATTTTCTCCAAACTCTAAAAAAAAAAAAAAAAAAAAAAAAATCCGGGCCGCAGAAAAAAATCTGCGCTCGGAATAAAAAATTCTAAAAAAAAAAAAAAAAAAATTTTTGGGGCGCAAATTTTTTCTGCGGCCCGGAATAAAAATTCCCAGGCGCAGAAAAAATCTGCGACCTGGGTATTTTTAAAATTTCATCCCAAACCTGGTTATTATTAATAAAATAATTATTTTTTGGGGTATTTTTTAAAAAATCGGAATATACTTTCCTTACAATATATTATAAATTAACAAAATATAAAATAACAACGTAGCATAAACATAATATTTTTTTAAAAAGCGCTTATCGATATGAAGATTGTTCATCACTTTGCTTTAAAATCTAATTTCTATATGGTGTAACGTAATGCAATTTAAAATTAATAAAAAAAATATGAAGAACACATTTCATTTAAATACTAAAACTAAATACTGGTGAAGTGCCTAATAATGAACAAAAGGTATTCCAACCTATCTGCCGACAGTTGAATGTGTATCCTCTGCATTAACTAAAAAGATAATATTTCGAGTTAATGAATACCATCTGTTTGATTTTAAATGGAGGCAATCTGGCACCCGCCTATAATATTAGAGGTCTTTCAATATTAGTGCGGATCTAGTATGCACGAATCTTGAAACAGATCAGATGGTTGATATTCATTACTCAAAAGATTCCCTTTTGAGTTAATGGAGAGGATACGAATTCCCGACAGTTCAGGTTACAGGCTAGATAGTAATACACTGCAGATTTGATAAGGTATTCCAAAATTTGGTCATAGATTTGGAGGTTAAGTAAAAAAAAAAATTAGTAAAATTGTAGATAATTTTTATAATTTAGATAGAATGTGTATGAAGTTTGATATAATCGAAAAATTATTTG
The DNA here is from genome assembly GCF_964058835.1 of Carex rostrata. Taxonomy (NCBI): domain Eukaryota; kingdom Viridiplantae; phylum Streptophyta; class Magnoliopsida; order Poales; family Cyperaceae; genus Carex; species Carex rostrata. The sequence continues at coordinate 6,123,282 of NC_135930.1, read as the reverse complement.
ACCAATGGTTGAATGGTAATTAAAACTAAAATGATTATTTTTAAATTACTCGATGAATCACTAATCAGATATATATATATTACACAAAATTTAATGTACGACCTATCTAAATCATAGCGAGCACATCACTATTTTTTTTTAATTACAATAATATTAATAAATTCGTTTTCATAATTTTGTTTTCTATTGAAACAGTCCCATTAATACATGGTGTGCTAATACTAGGTTGTGGTCCTACAAGCGTATTCATGAGAGTGTCATTGGACTGACATGCACATATCCCATCAACCACTATCACCAATGAGTTGATCTATGAATTGTAATATAACTTGCTCCTCTTTTCATGTTTTTTTCTTTTGCATATTTCATGCCCGTAGGCCAAAAAGTACAACCATTACATTCAGCCCCCCTAAGAGTTTAAAATTTACATCCTGCTGATCTAAAAAAGAAAACAGAAGCAAACTAAGTATACTTAAGGGATCACATAGCAAAGAAAGGAAAAGTAAATCCTTGATGGTCCCAGCCTTAGAGTTCTTCCCAGTCTAGCAAGATGGTGTACCAAATCGTTTTGGCACCTGTTGACATGCACACATTTGTATCCAGGATATAGTTTTAGTATTTTCCAAATTTCAAAAGCCTCTCCATGCGCCTTCGAATAAATATCCACAGGTGGCTGCAAACTGGCCACTGCCTGCTGCAGTTCTTGGCTGTCAGTATGAAACACACAGCCGCAGTTCGCCTTTGCCTCAGATTGCAATGGGCTACAAGTGAGCTGACGTGCTGATCTATATACCAGCAGTGCCCCATTTTCAAAGAAGACAGCCAATTCCTCCATCCGTAAAATACATCCTCTGTGAGATTCGTACCTGTTGTTGATCAGCCTGCGCCACTGTCCTGGTTTTGCCTTTCGCAGCTGCAGCCACATTCTGACTCGATGCATTTCAGAAAATTCACAAAGGTTGATCTAGAGGGAGAATGACCCTGGTAAGCTTGACCAATCCTGCAGTGCCACAAAACCCATAGGCAATTTGTGAAATCAGTCCACTGCTGCGCGCGCTTGTATGCTGACTTAACCATAGCAAAAATTCTCTCGGGGAGTTGTCAATTCCTTCAGTCCTTAGGCCAGATTAGACGAGAACCAACACCATCTTGAGAAACTGCAATGCAACATCCATTGGCCACTGGTCTGACAAACCGGGTCACCCTTCCCAAATCGTGACTCGTGACGCCATAATCTCCCCCAAAAGGATACCATTGTGCATCAACTTCCATAGCAGCACATCCCCCTTGTGCCAGATTTGAACCCACAAATTGTTCTGACCTTGATTATTAGCTCTTGAAACACATCAGGTCAGTTAACAGTCAAATCCTTTTATGGTAGGTTTGTACGCTTGCAATCCGTCCAATTTAATACCTTTTAGGGTATAAATTTTATTAGCTCTTGAAACACATGAGGCAGTTAACAGTAAAATCCTTTTATAAGGCCACGAAGAGAGGCCGGCACATTACAACACATATCAGCAGAATTTGGAAGTATAAGCTGCCAATGAGGATTCTCGTCTTCATCTGTTTGATGCTAAATAGCAGAATCCTTACTGTGTTGTCTATATTTCTTAGCAAATGACCTCCACAAGGCGGTTCTCAGGTGAGATCAGTTAAGGGTGAGAGGCAGATGTAGCAAGTAGTATGTTTTGTGGTATGGAGGTAAATGTGTAGAAGAATATATAGGAAGAGAAAAAAAAAACAACACAATTGCTCCTGATGGAAATTGCCAGATGAAAATTGAAAATGAGCTTAGCAGTTTCCTTTTTCTTTTCTTTTCTTTTACTTATGCTTTTATTTTATTTTAATTTCTATTTTTTTTTCTCCTGTAATTCTTTGACACCCTTGGTGTCGGTATTAAACTATTAATAGAACCTCGAGGCTTGATCTCCATATTTATTTATTTAAAAAAAAAATAATGCAATCAATATATATATTTTTGTTAGGCCGTATTTAGTTTTAGACTTTTAGTAGTATTTAAATGAAATGCGTTCTTCATATTTTTATTAATTTTATATTACATTACAATACATCCTATGAAAATAAAATTTTGAAGCAAATTATGAACATCTTCCAATCGATAAACGCTTTCACAAAAATATTTTATGTTTATAATATATATATATATATATAGATGTTGGCTAAGATCAAAGTGGTAGTTCCTGAGCTTTGGTGCTACCAATTCGTTTTTCAATTTTCAAAGTTCAAAATGTCGATCCGAACCGTTCAAGTTGTTCTCCATATTAAATTGTGCTTGGAGACCAAATTTTATATTTTTCTGAATTTTTTTACTATTTATTAAGCCACTTTGAAAACAGCTGATCCAACAGTGGCTTCTGATTTTACTGTTTTGTTAAGCCACCGTTGGATCAACGATTTTCAAAGTGGCTTAATAAATAGTAAAAAAATTCAAAAAAAATGTAAAATTTGGTCTCCAAGCACAATTTAATATGGAGAACAACTTGAACGGTTCGGATTGATGTTTTGAACTTTGAAAATTGAAAAACGAATTGGTAGCACCAAAGCTCAGGAACTACCACTTTGATCTTAGCCAACCTCATATAGAGGTCCAGATTTGCTGAAAACAAGGATTTTCAATAAATCTAAAGAAATAGTAACAAAATTCCAAAAAATGTAAAATTTGATCTCCAAACACATATTAATATGGAGAACAAGATGAACGGTTCGGATCGACCGTTAGAATTTTGAAAACTCGAAATCCGAACCGTTACATGGAGGGACTCTATACTATGCATAGCATGCTAGCATATTCATATATATATATAGAGAGAGAGAGAGTATATATATATATATATTTTTTTTTTTTTTTTTGCTACTTTATAATATGTTATTCAATCTACTATCCTCTTAACTCAGCTCATCGCCTCAGCGCCACAGCCATAGGCCCATAGCCCATTAGATGTGGGCATTTTTCAATATTACAACAATGTTTCTATCGTTGTGCATCTAGTTATAACTATCATTCAGGTATTCACGAAGCAAATACATATTCAGACATCAACTTTCATAATTTGAAAATAAAGACATCACTTCTAGTTTTGAGAGAAACATGATCATTTTTAGTTTTGGAAGTAAAGACAGATTATTTAAGCTTGCACAATGTAAATTACAAAAGAATGACAACAACTGGTGTAGGTCGGGGGTCAAGGTCTATGATTGCACTGCAATAAATCTAGACATCTAGTTAGCACTTAGCACTCCAGTATATGACACAATGGAGGTATAAGTATGTACATAAATTCACCTAGGTAAAAAAAAAGATTTATGTACATGAATTATCTTGATGACTGTTCTACATGTCATTGGTTTCAGAAACTTCTGCAGCGCGTTGCCTCATCATCTCATTCACAGCAGCCCGACGCCTTGACTCAGACTGCTGTTGAAGCCTCCGCATTTGTTCCTTCAAGTCCCTGTATTAAAATTAAGTTCATCAAAGATGAAACCCACTCATAAAAGTACATTTTTGCAAACCATAAATTGAGTAACATCTAACCAAACTCTAAACTATGTAAGTACCAAATATTTGTCAGTACCCACCCTACATTACTTTTCTCATAATCTCCATTTTCAGTCCTAATTATCTTGCTTTAGTTGTAGATATCCTTTATGTTATAATTGCTATGCTTTGTAGGTGCGTGGAATCTAATTCTCATTTTACTAGGGGGATACATTACACAAGTTAAACAGGAAAAACAAAGTTGATGCCCATTTTTCTTCTGATTCTTTTTGAGAGAGGTTAATTACCTTACCATCTTTATCCTCTTTTTCCCTTTGGAGAAAGTTAAACAATGTACTAGACCGCTAGTATACCATAATATTTTTCAAACAATGAGTCCATGAAGTAACAGTGAGACAGTAAACAATTATTTTCTAAGACCACTTTGGAATGTATTTTCTATGAGATATTCTTCCTACACAGGACACACTCACTAAATGACTAAAGCAAAGCAAACAAGATTTGCAAAATATAACAGCAGAAAATAATAAAAGCAAGAATTCATTTCACTCACTTGCAGCGGGGTATAGTGCACGCAGTCTCCTTGCAAGCACGCGCATGGAGTTGAAGCATGTACCACATCTTCTTGCAGAGACCACAACCTCCAGAGAGACGAACTGTGCAATCTAATCCATGGCGAAACAGCCCCTTTACCTTGCGGCAATTCGGGTATTGACATTGTGGGGACCTGCACTGTGAGGCGTGTCTCAGCAGCTCCAACATCTTTCTCAGCTGCATTAGGTAAAATAGATGTATAAATTAGGTAATTCATTATATTATTTCTTCATACTAATGGCAGTGAAATAATTACTAATGGTTATTGCCTGGAAATTACCAAAAGGATCTTCATTTGCATCTAGTATAATAGTAACATTCATATTTTTATACACCCACAGTCCACTAGGCGTGCATTTTTTAAAAATGGCATTCTTGCCACCCATATTTTCCATCATCAAATCCAAATATCCTACTAAAACTACAACTTCTATTTTAAACAACTATAGTTCTTGATTACGCATTAAGACTTGAATCTGAAATTAAAAAATATCCTACCTCCATTCCACAGTAGGTCAAAGAATAATCCAAAATATCAAAGTTGCAGTGTATTCAAACAACACAGCAGCCGACAAGTAAGTCAATAAAAAATGTACCTGTGAAACCCGCTTCTGCCGAGCCTCCTTGTTCTGCGCATCCCTCTCAGCATTTGAGGGGTAGTTTGTCAACTTGTGGGGATGATTAACCCCCCCCTCTTTCTGGTAGCATGAGTTGCAAACATCAAAGTCAGGGCAGACCTCACAGCGCCAGCCCTGGCCAGCCTCGATTTCATGGTTACAAACACTGCATGCAGTTACATAGGCCGGCGCTGTTGGATTGTGAAGATGGTACAAAACCATCATTGACGAATGTTTTGCACTTCGAAGAGTGTCGTACTGATAGTGGTTGCCCTGGCATAGTGCAAGGAATGCTTGTCGTGTATCAAAAAATTCGCTCTCAAGGATATCATCCTCGTCCTTTGTGACATTCGGCACGCCAATTATCTCCATCTGAAAGAAACAGCACATAATCAGGATTATAAGGTGCAATTAAATTTCATTATTATGTTCTCATGTGCAAAATGCTAAAATAAGAACACAATATAAAAAGTATGATAAATAATAATATGAAGAGAGCCCAAGAAAGAGAAAACTCACTGGTCTGAACGTGTGTTTCTCCCTGCTATGCGTCGGGTGTCTCTCCCTGCCCTCACGCAGTTGCTCCGCATTATGACAGCTATCATGCAGAGAGAAGATTATTCATAGAATACAGTAGATGAATAAATACAAAAGTCAACCAGAAGGATGAAATTGTCATTTTGGATAATGTTCAACACCAGGATGTTTTTTTAAAGAAAATTTTCATGAATAATGCTGCCAATTATTATGCTCACCTATCACAGAGGTTGAAATATCGGCAACTATTGCACACCCAGCGTGTACCAGACACCATAGGTATGCAACAGTGGTTGCAGGGATGCTGGAGATGAACCATGATAAAGTCTTCCCTCATAGGATATATTGTTTTGCCCAGCTTCACAAGGAATAAACAAAAAAAGGATCAGACAATAATTACATCCATTAAAAACAAGAAGCCAAGTACTTGCAACAACTATCACATCACTCGTTTTACGAGATGAGCACTCATAAGGAATCATTGAGGTAAAACAAATTAAAAAAACAACAACAAAGAGTAGGAAACCTTCTGCATCAACATAGCATCCTTTGAGGCATCACCACTTAGATCGGTGTGGCCGGCAGCCTTAAGGGCACGCTTGGTGATAGTGGCTTTCTTCATCTTACCCTTCTGCTGCTTGCGGTCATCTTCCTCTTGGTGCAGTTGGGTTATCATGTCTTCTGCAGCTCCTGGCCAATAGTCGCCATCAAAATAAGGCAGACGGGCAGCTGTCACCTTTGCCCTGGACTCCCCCTGCTGCGTGAAGAAGTGGTCATACAGATTTGTCAGGTCAACGACTATGTTCTCTTTTACTCCCTTCTTCAGCATAGATAAGTACCTTCAAAACATAGACATGGGTAAACATTATAGTGAATATGTTTAGTAACATGTACGATGACTACAATCTTGACTTGAATTTGCTGGGATAACACATACCATTCACGCAATTTGTCAGACTTAGGGGTCTTTTGAATCTCAGGATGGCAATACAAGATGTAATCATCGCCTTTGACAGGAGGGCAAGCCCATATATAGCAGCTTGTGAATCCACGTCTTTTGCAATATTCAAGGTACCCAAGCTGAAAATATTATATGAACCAGTTATTATGTATATCAAAACAACTAGCTGTTTATCTGGAAAAAAGGCAAACTGTATGTAATTTCTCAAGGTAAAAAAAGTGACTATACCAGGATTTCATGATAGACAATCGTACGAAGAGCCTCTCCACTGACTGCTCTGATCTCAGGCCTGAAGTACTTGACTGAATCAAGATAAGACAGATAAACACGCCGTTGGTTTGGAAAGGCACATTCTGTGCCAAACTCTTGCACATACATTCCGAAAAGGCACACCTCTACGCCCTCAATCTTTTGAAACAACAATATTGCCTAAAAAGTAAAACCCGAAATTTAGCAACAAAAAACAAAAATGAAATTCCATAGAAAATGAAAATCAAATCCTCAAAATAGGATCTTCTCAGCACCTTAGATTTGTAGGGAAACTCAGTTGGATAGTTTTCCTCCTGAAATATCTCTAAAAACCTTGGCTTCACCTCTAATTTCTTGTCAACAGATGAGACAACTCTAACAACAAGTCCCTCTGCTCCTGGTACCTCATCAAAGCTCTTCCCAAAATGGTTGGCTCGGTCCTGCCTTTCCTTCTTCAGCCGCTTGAAGAGACGATTCTCTATGTGGTCACTCAAGATTGTGCATGGTAGATCCTTGGCACCGAGCACAGCACTCTGGGGTAGTGGTTTGCGCTCACCTGTTTCTACCTCTTTAATGTAGCAGTTTGGGCAGGTATACTCAGCTTGGTCGCCATCATTTCTACGCCCATTAAACAGAGCACAAATTTGGTGCTGCCATGCCTCACACTTATCACATTGCACCCACTGTGGAGAAGGTGGCTTATTGGTTAGTTCTCAGTGAAAATAGACAACAGAAATTAAAAGGCTTTAAAAGATACATATTATTGACAAATTTAATCCCCAGCCCATGAGAAGAATTAAAATTTTATAAACCCAAAAAGGGGAAATAAACAACAAGATCAGAGAAGAAAAAAGATCTCTTGCACACTTGAGCTACCAAACTCTACTCTTAGAGATTCATCGAGGAAATTGCTAACCCAAAAAAGTGGAACGAAAATAATAATAATAATAATAAAAAATATATACTATCGCGATATCACACCAATACGGGTCTGGTACCCTACTACTATCCTTGGTTATAAGAACAAAGAAATGTACCCCTTCTTCAGTCTCCTCATCATTCCTTTTCTTCTCGAGCCTTCTCTTGGGGACAGTGTGGCCCTCAATCTCAATGGTTTCACCTCTTGCTTCGTTGAAGGATGAGATACAAATGTAGTGTCTCTGCCCTTTGATGCCAATTGTATAATACATAGCGTTGCGCTTTATACGAGCCCCGCATGGGGTGCAGTAGATTGGCGGTGGCTCGAAGGTCAGCTTCTCAACAGCACAAAGCTGGCATGAGTTCTCATTCATCGAGATGGCCTGGTTCTTCTCAGCCTTTGATTTGCTCTGCATCACAAACCACATAAACAGTCATTATTCAAAATAGAATAAACAACGCACATGTTTCTCAAAGAGAAGTTATTCATCTAGGCCATGTTTGGCTGTTGAGTAAACCCCTTCACACTTAAGCAACTAAATGAGGTGTAAAACGGGAGGAGTAAGATGGAGTTAAGGCGGAGCAAGTTAAACTACCTCTCAAACATATTAACTTACTCCATACTTACTCTGCTTATAGGGCCCACTGTATTAGACAGATTCATTTACCAATTTATCTTTCCCAAAGAGATTAATTTAAGCCATGACTTAAGCTGCCAAACGAGGTGTAAAATAGGAATAAGATGGAGTACGCAACTTAGTCCTCCTTAAATTTAAGTAGCAACCAAACATGGCCCTAATATCCTTAATTTCAACAGCATTAAAAAATAACATGTGTGAGTTAGGCCCTCAAATTGGGAGTACTTATCATTCACAAGCACCTCGGTAGGAAAAAGCATTTCCATTTTCTTCCATTAATGTGATTGGAAAAGCAACAAAGAAAATTTTGTTAGCATGACAATACCCAGCCCCCACCACAATGCCAACACAAACACACACACACAAAATAAAGACGGTAGCGCAATGTAGAAAAGTACTTGTAAATACCTTCGAAATGCACATTTTACAAAGCTGGAGGCCAGTACGGTCTGATGCTCATCTTATCAAGGACATTTCTCAAAATTATATTTCATAAAAAGATAAATAAAGGAAAAATATGTACCTGACCAACCCACTGCTTCAAACTTTTGATGTGTTCTCTTACTTGCTCCGGCGTAAAGAGTTCCATCATAGAAACACCCTTTATCTTAGGTTTCCCTGACTTACCGGCAGCCCCATCCTCCTCCATCTCCTCTTGTTTTGCCTCTGTTGCATTTTCATCATTTCTCTCTTCGTTCTCAACCAACAAAGAAGGTTCCTGCTTGACCCACTCAGATGGACCAGCAGGACCCACATCAGTTTGAGAAGATCTTACCATGCTAACATCTCCATTCATGCCATAACCCATCTGAACTGATGACGTGTCAGACACTGTAGAGGCAATGTGCATGTTTCGCAATGCAGGACTGAGTTTAACATCTGTCTCCTGCTTTGCAGGTATATTACTGGTACTCTGTTCAATAGGAAATGTTTCCTGCAGAGCACTAAATGATGGGTTTGTATTGTTGACTGATACGGGGGAGATATCCATATTCATCCTTTGCCTCTTTGGTAGAGGCTGTTGGAGTGGTGGCTCAGGCTGATGCCGCCGCCCATTTGAGACATCCATCAAAACTGGCTCGGCATCCATCTGATCCGAGAATACTCCTGACGATGAGTCTAATTGATTCACACCCTTCTGTGAATGTTTCAAACCAGCCTCAGTCTCCACCTTATTATCGACCTCCTTTCCATTTAAACCTTTTTTTGAGCCACTCTTCGGTGTCAAGGACTTCTGTTTGGCCATGATTATAAACTTGTGGGCAGGGATACAGACTGGACAGTTCACTTCCTGGCAATCACCAAAATGAAGAATAACATTCCGGGCTGTCACACAAAGGTGGACCCGGCACTGCTTCTGATGACATCTTTCAATGTGTTTCCAAAGCTGTTGTGCTTTAACACAGTTCTTCTCAGGGCAGTGGCCAACTGGAGCACGACAGGATCTCGCATGGAGTAGGAATAGTATCAGTTTCAACTGGTTCTGATACTGTGTCTCCCGTTGAGAGAGCTGGGAGGATCCATTATTGGGAACCACTGTAGTAGTGACAGTAGGACCAGGGGCCCGCACACCCTCAATCAGTGCATTGCTATTGTGACTGTTGTTACTATCAGCAACCATCTGGTGGTTGCTCCGTTGCACCTGTTGAGTCGGCCTCCACTGAGACTGTTGCTGAACCAGCATCGAGTCTGGCTGCTGAACCCCACCCCTCGATCGGCCGTTCCCCACCCCATTATGGGATGACAACTCATCAGACTGGACAGTCTGATTTAATGCATTGGAACCAGCTAAAGGGCCAAAGAACTGTCCCTGGCCTCCCTCATTATTACCAAATGGCACCTGGAAATCAGCAAGTTGAGGGAGCATTAGATCATTATTCGTCAGCAGGGCACTCTCAGGCATTACTTGGTCTGTATTAATGCCCCCAAAAGAACCGATTGAGCCGATAGAGCCCAAAGAGGATTGTCTCGAAAAGGTGTTGTTTCCAACCCTCGTCATCATTGGCTGCTGTTGCATGCTGTGCTGGTGCAGTTGATTGCCACCAAGCTGGCTGCTCATGTGTGCATATGGCTGGATGTTGACCTTCTCGGGGTGAGAGAATGGCTCAGATTTGACAATTGGTTGTTGAATCGTTTGATGGATAGCTTGTTGAATGCCTGCTTGGTGATTGCCTGTGAGCATGTTTGCCCTGGGCTTTGATTGGAGGGATGCTGCAACAGCTGAGATCTTGTTTAAATTGCTTGTTGAAGACATGTTAGATGGGCCTGCAGGATTGTAATAGTTTCCAGAACTTGACATGGTCATGTCAACTTGTTTGGCAACTGTGTTGTCGCCCATCAGAGAAACACCATGTTGAGACAGTGATGCTTCAAAAAGGATAAAAGGGGAAAAAACCAAGTGAGAATGTATTTTCTATTGTTCAATTACACATTTTAAGGATGACAGGAAGTTCGTCACATACATATAAGCATACATCTATATGTATGTATACATTCGTATGCATGTGTGTGTGTGTGTGTGTAGGTACGCATATATATAATGCAATTTGCAAAGCTCTGGCCATCTGCTAGTTGAGTTGGGGGGGACTTACAACTACTAAGCTTAATGAAAACAAATGAATATGGCAACAAATTTACATACTCGGCGTCCTTTGCTGGATCTGATGTGAAGAGAAACCCTGCTGGAGAGGCTTTGTTGAGTTCCCATATGTGCCACCAATGCCCATGTACCCTTCTGACATTCCTGGTCCATTCATTAGTTGTTGAATGTTATTATTCTTGATGCCATCTCCAAACCCTTGGGACGAATGCTTCTGATTCATAGGAACTGACTGCATGCCAGGCCCCACTTGTCCACTGAGAGTGTTGTATTGTTGTTGCTTCTGGGGCTGCATCCCGGACCCATTATTGTAGTCAGAGTTCATAGGCATGGTCTGTTGGGTTACTTGTGTGGTACTGGTGGAATTAAATCCAGGGGTCCGTAGCATTTGTGGTGTGACCTGGCGTTGAACGCCTATTGATGCAGACATTGAAGTGCTTCCTGGCTGATTAATTGACATGCTCCCATGTGAGAGCTGGTATCCATTAGACATGGTCCCTAAAAAGGAAAGAATGTGGTATTCTCAGTAGCACACAAAAGAAAAGAAATTTCATTTGATAGTTTTAACTTATAAAACTCACATTTTAGTTTATACCCAAAAATAAGCCATGCCTAGTTAACTAAACATAAATGTGAGGAAATTGTATAGGAAAATTCTGGGGGTACTTATACAACCCCTTCAATTTTGAATGCGGAACAGAGACAAGATAATAAATTACATTTTGAATAATGGTAACAATCATTGGTTCCATTAAGGGGATCGTTATTAGTTCATTTGAGGAATGGAGGTCTACTACAACATGTGCAGGAACGCACAAGAAAACCACAATAAGGGATTGATAAGAGATTAAAGGGATCTCTACTATTCAAGATCATACCAGCAGGGCCGCTAGTGGGATTAATCCCCTGGTTGCTCTCCATTGAGGATGGTATTCGCATGGTTCCAGTCGGGTTGTGTGATATGCCAGGCGTAGGAATCATCATGCCAGATACTGAGGAATTAGACCGTATGCTATGATGCGCCATAGTCTGGTGTTGGTTCTGCTGTTGCGACTGCTGTTGCTGTTGCGACAGTTGTTGCTGTTGCGACTGCTGTTGCTGTTGCTGTTGCGACTGCTGCTGCTGTTGCTGTTGCGACTGCTGCTGCTGCTGCTGTTGCTGTTGCAATTGCTGTTGCCGTTTCTGGTTCAATTGATTCTGCATATTTATTATCCGACTCTCAATCCCACTCTGAAATTTGCTCATATAGTCATCCTGCTCACAAAACAAAGCACAAAAAAATTGTACAACATGAGCAATTGCCTTCCTGCTCACAAGAAGGAACAACAGAAGTTTGTAGGGAGGAATAAAGAGATTGATTTACTTTGTTGAGGGACTCTTTGAATATAGACTCTTCAAGCATCTTCGCAATATCGGGCAACCTCTGCTTCCACTCACTTGACCGATTAGGGTGTTTTCTCTCAAACCATTTGCATCTGTATTTTACAAAAAAAAAAAACAAATTAAATTTTGGTAGTAATGAACAAGAAGCTTCAGTAACAACAATTTCAACATATACAACTCGAACATAAATCCAATTGTATGTTAATGTGACAGGCTAGATCACCAATTGTATGAGAAATCAACCAATTAAACACAAGAGAACAAGCTGGTAAGCAATGCTTTATAACTCATAAGGTAACACACGCACACACTACTTTGCATTCAAGAAAACAGATTTCTATAATACTAGTGCAGTAGAATAAAAAAAAGACTGACATTTTGTCTTGCATATTGATTCGCAACGCCTGGAACACTGGGTCCATACTAACATGGCCGGTATGATTTTGCATCATGTTGATTATTGGACAATTTTTCAAACCAACTGTCCAAAACCAATTTTACTTAACTCGCACCTCACACCTGGAAATCATATACAAAATAAATCAATTAACAATCATAACAGTCAATAGCAACACCAATCAGGGCCCTTTATAAAATAGATTAGGCCTAACCAAAAAATCAGATAAATCTAGAAAAGCTCTCATTTATACTGAAAAATGTTATGATAGGGATCTCTAACTCTGATTGACGAATTTGGGCGAATTTTGGATTAGGAAGGTGGGTACGGTAATGGCAAAAGGATAAAATGGAAGAGAAGCTCAAAAATCTTAATTTCATTTCATAATCTGTGTGGTTACAACTGATGGTTTTATATAAGTGAAGTTAATAACAAAGAATTACACTAAACAGCACAATGGATTTCTCAATTGAATGGCCTCTAGTTTCTTAACGATCCTTCACGGTTCTCCTCCAGTTTCTTTTCATTCTTCGTCTCTATTTCTGATTCTCTGGCCCCATCATGCAGCGACATAATAGCTTCAACGGTGGTGGTCAACTCTTTAGACGTATTTTTTCCCGAAGTCAAAATTGGACCGAGTCAAAATTGGATTCGTTACATCCCAATTCTTCACCTAGTAACTAGGGCTTGTTCACCGGTGAGCAGAGACGGAGGCCGGTGGAGGACTGGAGGGTCCTATTATACTGTTTGTTTCTGAAGTACCGTACTTAAACTAGGACCCTTTTTCTATTGCAATTAGTACCTTTGCGATTTTTTGGGAGAAAAACATCTACGCTTGAATTGGGCGGAGAGGGTGATGACCGGCTTGGCTGCTTGATTCCTGGACTCAACGTCCGTTCCAATTACTGGAACTTTTTCAAAGGCTGATGCGATTAATGATGAGATTTGGGGGTGGTGTTAGTGTGTGAGGTAGATTTTGTTAATTATAAGGAGATAGGTCGGCTGCTCATGGAAAATACGGCTAAAGATTTTAACAGAGTAGTTTTGGCTGCATGCAGCGCATGGACTATAGAAGCAAAACAGTGATGCATATGGTTCGTGCCCTGCATGAAGCGAAAACCATTCTGTTAAATTATTTACCAGAAAATACTTGGGTCTTTTACTGGAATTTTACTTTTTGTCTTTTCGCGACTTGTTAATACGGTATCCTTTTCGCTTCTGTAACTTCAATTTTGTGCGCCCAAGGGCTTTTCCTCAAAAAAAAAAAAAAATTCAATTTTGTGCCGACATTTTTATTAATATCCAATTTTTAATATAAATATCTAAAAATATCCAAATTTTTGGATTTTTTATAAAATACACAAACTGCTTTACAATACAGCGAATCGGATTTTTTATTCCAATCCGTTGTACCATACAGCGGATTGGAATTTTTTTATTTTTGCACTAAAAATACTCGTCTCTCTCCTTCTTCTCAAACTCATCAGAATTCAAAGAGCGAAAGAGAGGAAAAGGAAGAGAGAAAAAGAAGGTGATTTCTGAAACGAAAAAGGATGACTTCTGAGATGATTTTCAGATAATTTATTTATTTATTTTTAACTAATTGTTTTCTTCTTAATTGTTAGTAATTGTTAGAAATTGTTAGAAAGTGTTACAAAATGCTTCAGACCAATTGTTATTATTTTTTATGAATTGTTTACAATTAATACAATATGTCTAATCCATCATTGTTATTTGAAACCCTAATTCTTACCATGTCACGTGAAGGAAAAAGAGAAATTATTAACAATTTTTATTAATTTTTATGAGTTGTTATTAATTTTTATAAATTGTTAAGAAAAATTTAGAATCAATACCAAAGTCGAAATTGTCTAATCCATCACTGTCATTTGAAACCCTAGTTACAATGACACCCAAAGTCGAAAAAATTCGATGAAGAAGTAAAAATGAACATGAGGAAAAAATAACACTTGTTAATAATTTTTGGACGGGTGAAGCCCTCGCGAGGAGGAATTTGCAAAATATGTTTTCACCCAGAGATCCCGAAGAATTCTTTAGCACAGTTGATCCGTAAATTAGAGAAATGTGCATAGATGGCTGGGAAGACATGAACCAACTGGACGGGGACATTGTTGCTTATGTAAGGTGAAAAGAGATATGGTGGATATGTTCTTTTGTTTTAAATGTGGTATAGTTGTTGACCTCAATTGCATTGACCTATATGGAGATTCGGTGAATGACGCTTGTCTCACTAAGTGAGAGTGTCCTGCTTGCGTCTGCCAGGCTGAGGATAAGAAGAGAGCAAGTTTCTCAACTCGTAAGACTTAATATGGATTCTATTGTATCGTAGTATTTTATAAACTCTACTGGCTTGTATAATTTTATTTTTGAATTGGTTTTTAATAGTTGAATTTTATGCTGTTTTATTTTATGAACTTTATGGTATTGTATTATTTTGTGTTGTATTAATTTATGTTGTATATGGATTGTATTATTTTATGTTTGTTTTGTTATTGAACAGGATGAACAGTAGCAAATGATGTCAACCAACACAGAGGATGTTTTTAGTTTTAGAGAATTTTATGACATAATGTAAATGATGTTTCGTGTTTTAGAGAATTTTGTAGCATAAAATTCATTTGTTATTTTCAAATAATTAACAAAATAATGCAAGTCACATAAATGTTGAAAGAACTCTATTCAGGACCATTAGCTTCCAAATCCTACTGTTGTGGAAAAAAACGGTTGTTATTCCATTGGAATAACGAGAGCCTGTTATTCTAATGGCAGCCGTTCAGATTTTTTTCATACATAAATCTTGACAAAAACACTTTTTTCATATGTGAATTTCAACAAAGTTGGACGGCTACCATTGGAATAACAGACAATTTGTTTCCACTGCTGTGAGATTGTGAGAACTCTATTCAGAACTGAACTATTAACCAAGCAAAAATCTTCATTCGAGGTGCTACTTGTAACTTACCAAATCATACTGTTGTGAGATTTTATTAGAGGGTCATGAGGTAATTAAGACGGTTTGTTTTAGGAATGCATATTTTTCATAAGCTAATAAACATTTTTATATGCACATGGGGTATGAAATATCAGTTCACGGTTTGGTCGGTTTAAACATTTTTTGAACGTCATTAAAATACAATGTGTTTTTAATTAGAGAATTTTAAAGCTAGAGGCTCCATAAAATGGTTTAACAAGTTTAATTACACTTCCTAAAAGCTCAATTGATATAAACATATTTTGTCAAATATGTAAGAATAAACGCCCTATCTCCAAAATTCCAAAATTTCCAGTTGTGTATAGATATTTATCACTAATATGAACATTGAATGATTTAAATTTGTGATGATTGAAAGCATAAAAGAGCCACCAAATAAATAACATGTATTTTAAGGAATTTCCAATTCGGTATCTCCAAAAAGTAAAATTTGGAAACTGAATTGGGAATTCGGTCCTTATGGTTTTTATAAAATAATAATCATACTACTTTGCTAAAATTAATTTAATTAATTATGGTTTATAAAAAAAATTCTATTTTAAGACGCGGCTTACTCTCAAAAGAGATGTTAGTTTAAACTTGCTACAGCATTGTCAATCTTAGTTCACAAGTGTTGTGCGCTTGTTTTCTTATTAATTTTTTTTGTTTGTGGCATTTCTTTCATTGTCTCGTAATAATCATTCAAAGTTGGAAAACAAACTGCTCTCAAATTAACAACTATTGAACTATTTTTTTATTTTCTTTTCTTTTTCCTATTTAAGACTGATTATCTTAATCCGCTATCGACAACCAAATCAGGTCTTTTATAAAAAATTAAAAATAAAAGAAACCACGCATTTAGATATGCCTTTACAACGCTATGGTTAAGGAAAAAAAAATGGAAGAGTGCGAATCTATTAATAACATTAACTTCGTAAATAATAAATTATAATTTTAGAATCCAACATTAAAAATACAATGATGAAATTTAATACAAATTTATTGTTAAACTGATCCATATTTCACGGTTTTTTATCAAATGTCAAATGACATCCAAATTACCTAAATTTTGCTACATGATCAGTCTATAAATTCACAATATGCCTAAAATAAGTTCTTTTTATTAAATTTTTTAAATTTAGTTTGAGATAGTGTCAAAATAATTAAGATAAATTTGTAAAGTAGCCTACTTGTTTCACAGAATAAAGTAGGTTTAAATTGTATTGAACAGACCTATCAAACCAACAAAAGCGATTACAAAAAAAAAAAAAATAAAGCTACGATTTCAATGAATTAGATAAACTGTATCAAATTCAATGCAATTAGAAAACCGACCGGTAATGCATCAAGTAATTTAAAAAAATTACTAGTCGCTTCTTTTTTCGGCAAATTAACAGTCACTTCTATCTCCACTTAATCGATGCAAATAATTGTCATATTGCACCAAATTGGATACAACTACCAACCTAAAATTATTAAAAACATATCTATAAAGTTGGTCGTGCACAAATCCCTCAACACCAAACAAGAAATTTGTTGCTAAACATATGATAGAAGTTGGGTTCAAGGTTACTGGATCAACCGGAGCATTAGAGGTTTGGTAGGCCCCTATATTTATACCCATAGGCCGTAGTACTTCACACAGACCAGAAAGTTCACCAAGCAAATTCATTTCCAAACTCAGATTTTCATGAAATGTACCAATACCTCACATTGACACTACTTCAAAAAGATCACTTGTTCTGAAATATTTATGTGCTGATTTTCAAAATATCACAGAAATGCAAGGTGCAAAGCAAAGAGGGGGGAAATTTAATGTTTCACAATTCACAGACAGCCTTGCAAAACTAGTATATCATGTATACTCATACAAAACATTGGAAACATCAAATTCAACCCCATGAAGCATGATAATTTGCTCTGTACCCCCGCTTTCCTATTTACTTAAAGATACCCAAATACCCTTCCACACAATTTCTCCACAGAGAAGAACTAGGAAAACAAGCAAATAGGAGGTGAGGTGAGTATATGTGACATTTACCATGCTTTATAGGTGCATTTGAGATTCTCTAACTTTTCATAAGCACGCATGATATTTTTATGTTTTGTAAGGGCATACATGATATTATTCCAAAGCTCTATTCCCTGTAGGAAAGAACTTGAGCCTGAAGCATTTGATTATCCTCCAGCAACCTATCATATTCCAACAGTAACTCCTCACTCTGTTTTTGTAAGGCCGCCACATGTGCCTCGGCTGTCACAGCCTTTCTCTCGTGCTCGAGAGACTCGTTCTTTACTTTTTGTAATTTCTCATTGAAAGTGCCGAGCTCCTTCTGGATTTTTTTGAGCTCAGCCAGAGCTTTCGATTCCCTTTCACGCAGAGTTCGGTTCTCTGTCTGGAGCCGCTCGGTTTCTTCGCGGGAGGTGGCCACAGTTTTTCGAAGAAGGATTACTTTCTTAAGGTAGTGGTGAAGCCGGTCTATGAGGATTGCAAGGAAGAGCGTGTACCCTGTATGAAGATTAAATTATAAGTTAACCAGCTTTTTTAAGTAGAAAGAAATATGCAACTGTCAAAGTATGTAGCAGTGTGCTCTTGGCAAAGTATTGTATGCAAAAATAATGAATTCAGAGACAATCTATACTGAGGAATACACTTCCCCACTCCAAAAAAAAAGCAAGAAGATAAAATAAAAGAATATCATTGATGAAAACTTTATGAAAAAAAATATGCATACATTTCAAACACAAGAACATAAAAAAGTGTGCTCTTGGCAAAGTATATTGTTTAAGTCATTGCAATTCAAAATTATAATGTAAATGTACATTTCAAAAGTATATGGAGTTAGGTATAACCACAAACAGTTTAAGAACAAAATAAAACAGAGAGAAACTGTAAAGAAGCCACACATAGACAAGTTGAAGTTTATCTGACATATCATTATAGTGTGAATTGAAAATACTTCAGGCTAACTTGAAGCTTAAGCAAGCAATTACTGTGTAATTGAGACCAAATGGATGCTAAATTATAGCTTACACGTGACACAGTTACATACCTTCAGGTACTACATAACTATAAGTGACTTCGGTATTGATGCATCTGCCGAAATTTCAGCATCCTGATAGAAGTTGGGATCCATTGAACAAAACCAATTTTTGAATGAATCGAGTATTCTAAATAAATTTCACCTACTCCTTATACCGAGCCCCAAGATCTAGACTTCCCGGACTATGGAGTAGTAATTATAAAATTAATACATCTCAAGTATAATGACGAAGAAAATCTAAACATAAAATTTAGCTACTCTTGAAATAGTCACTTACTGGAAGGACATATAAAGAGATAAAGTTAGACAACTAATTCCCCTTTTACAAAATACAGTTAATCGAATTCCATGTAAAACTGACAAGTATGAAGTCCACTAATGGTTGAAGGCAGCCATTTAAGCTAAGTTCAAGCCATTTACTGCTAACAAATCCAGAATCAATAGCAAGCTATAGTATGAAATCTTTGATTAAAAATGTGAACCAATAGCAAGCTATTGTGACACAATAGAAAGCTACAAATTGTGGTACTAAAATCGAGAACCAGCAACTACATATTCTGAAACCTACAAATCACACTAGATAAATTCTTATATTTGCATACCTATCCAGCTTATTTCAGTTAAATGCAAATAATTTGCCGCCTTATGTGATGGAAAAAAGGTATTGATATTTCTGCATCAAAGAGCCTCTTTTCCACTACACCTTGTTTGGATGGAGAGTAGAGGAAGGGAGGGAATGGAAAGAAGAGAAAACTTTTCGTCAAATCGTATTTGGTTGACAAAATTATGTCGAAGGTGAAGGGTAAAGGTTTAACCTTGTATCATTGTAATCAATAGAATCGGTTTTCCTCCCGATTTGAGGTGTAACGGATGGAAAAAAATTTTGTTGCAAATATTTTTAGAAAAAATAACACAAATGCTCAACCCTATATCTTACCTATATAATTCTCATACAAGTTTTTTGTCACAATCCTACAACAGCCACCAAATTTCTCATTAACCTTCTAAATTTTAATCCACCAAACAAGAAATAAGACAAAAATGAAAGTTAAATTTATTTTCCCTCATTAATCATCCAAACACGAAGTGGATAAAAATGTTAATCTTCCTTTCGATTCCATTTCATTCCCTTTTATTCTTCACCTCTCCTTCCTTCCTCTACTCTCCATCCAAACAGGGTGTCAGAATCCAACACGGTTAGTTTTGTTCAACAAATTTCAATAAATGAAAAGGGTACTGTGCTAGGTTATAAGTTAGTACATATTAAATTCTCATTAGAAATTAATTTTCCAGAGTTACAGTGATGATTAAAAAAAAAATAGGTGCATTTAGTCCTTTTTCTATCAACTTAGCTTTCATTATAACAATTAACTGTCATTTGCAATACAAGAAGTGTCTGCTGTTCGTTGTGTCAAAAAACAGCGAAATGCAATTTTTTTTTCGCAAGTATTGTACAATGCTTCATAATTTTGCAAATACCCTGCCAGCAATTGGAAATTACATTGAAAGCAGACAGTCTAGTACCTATGAGGGAAGATTCTAGAAGGTGGGTTCGCCAGAGAACCTGATCCATGGGACTGACATTACCACCGAGGCGGGCCCCTCTTCGCTGAATTTGCAAGAGGCTATATACACTCGAAGCGAGTATAACCGCCATTGTGCAAGCCAGGGTTTTAACAGTTGCCGGTCCCCGACCCATTTTCATCCCATCTACCCCCTTCATAGTCAGGTCACGGAGTGGGCCCACCTTGATGGCCAGTAGGAATGCCACGGCTGCCTCCGCAAATAGAACCAGAAAGAGTAGCTGAATCATCTTTCTCTCTCCCTATAGAAGATCAGTACTGGGTTTTACAGTTTAATCCTTAGAGAAAACTTAGCATCAAAACCCTACTAGGTTTCGGTAATTTTGGGAAATTGTGCTAAATGTCAGAAAAAAAAAAATCGGATTCTCAGAAGCAATCTGGTATTACTGGCTTAAAGGTGATAAAACCGTTCTCAAATTTCTAAAAAAAAAATTATAACGAGTGAAGAAATCAGAGACCGGAGATTTAGGTTGCGAGCTCTTCGTTAGAAGTAAAGCAAAAATCAGGAGCAAATGAGAGAATGATAGAACTAGATATCTGGAGAGCTATTGAAGAAATACATTGAAATTTGGGGGAATAATAAGAGATTGATTTGGAAATTAGGGTATTGGGAGGCGAGGTATGAAAGAACTAGAACCCAAAGTTGACAGTGCGGAGTGGTACTTAAGTGGTATGGGAGATGATACCTAAGGTAACAGAATATTTCTGTTTAGATATGAACCGTCCGATCAAATCAGCTCGAATATTAAGGGCGTGTTGTTCTAATTGGACAGTCGAAATCTAAACAGAAATATTTTGTTACGTTATGAATTCGGGGAGATTGTAGTCCTATTTTGTTATTTACCTAGTACTATAATCCAAGTTTGCTCTGCTAGTGCAGCAGATGTTTCTTTAATAAGTGAGGATGTGTTTACAATGATCCCCAGTGGCAGATCAAAGTACAGAAAACTGTATACCAAGTTATTTAATTAGGAATGTAAAGATTATGTCCCACTTTCAGAAACCTACTGCGGAATGCAAGGTAAAGAACCAAACTTCGGAGTTCGTACACACAGGAAAATTGATATGCTCCTGCGACCGACATTTTTATTTTTACCCAATTAACCAAATATTTTAATAATAATAATCATGATTTAGGAATATTTTTAAAAATATTCAAAGCGTAAAATTTTTCACGGCTTAGAATTTTAATTTCAAACCGTGAAAAAAAAAAATTCACTGTTCCAAGCTTTTTTTTTTTACAAAACAGAATTTTTTATTTATTTTTTGTATTGAAATATTAGAAATGATGAATATATTTCTTTAAAAATAGATGGAATACAATATAATTTGATTTATTAGAAAGACTGTAACAAATAACCCGGATCAATGTTTTTCAGGCTGGATTTTCGCTACTGTAAAAAAAATTAATATATTTCATTATGTGTTATTGTAAAAAAATAAAAATGCTTGGATTCTGAGTTATTGATCCCGATTCAAAAGTCACTTCTAGGTAATACAAAAAATATTGTCATCCTTCTAGTACATTTAATTTCTAAAAAGTTGTATCTATTTTGAGAAAAAAATTTGAATAACAATCATTAAATAACTTAATTTTTTTTTCAAAAATAGATACAACTTTTTATTTCTCATGAAAATTCTCTACAAAAAATACTGTTTTTGTCATTAGATTAAAAAGTGGTTTTTAAGTTTTTTATATTGTTATTGGGTGATAACTAAATAACTATTTTTCACATTTTGAAATTTTCACTCTAACGATTATTTTTCTCTCTATAAAAAATCCGGAGGATCACAAAGGATGAATATAATTATTTTTATGAAGTTTTTTGAAGTTTAACATTCAATCATTTATGTGAATATGATGTCATAAAAATTGTTTTAAGTAAATTTCATTATCTAGCTAGGTCAATTTTGTATGTTTCGTCACTTCATTATAACGCTAGTATTAATTGATACTTGTTGTCTAAATATTTATATATAAGTGAGTCATAATTATTTTAGCCTCTCAACTTAGAAAAAAAAACAGTATATATTTTTTTAAAACATTCAGCACTAGTATATATTACAATTTTATTATGAAAATGTAAACGCTTTCACAACATCGATTGATAAGAAGCTATCTCAAGCATAGGTTACATTGAATTCATCAACAAAACAGAAGTAGTTATCAGCAGAACATGACATGATAATCTTATTTAATGTTTTACATGAATATATAGTTAATATATAGGTTGTTAGTTTACTTAAAGTGAAGATAAACTTTTAGCACATGAGCAGCTCCTTTGAGTAGAAAGATGGTTAATGTTTATAATTAGCACGGTCCCAATAGCGCATGCTCATGTAATGCTTTTTGAAGGAGATGCTAGTGGAGTTCATGAGAGATTTTAAGAACAATAATATAGTATTAGGTTAAAGAAGTTTTGGGATGAAAAATTTAGAAACTTGAATAGTAAAAATTAATAAAAAGAAAATATTGAAATAACATTTTCTGGATCGCGATGTTACTTCATATTACGTCTCTATCGTGATGTTGTAAATTAAATTATTGATTATTAAATTGAGACAAAAATTAAAAAGGAAGAATAAATAAAAAAATAAAAACACTTTTTCGTGGGAGCCAATCAAGACCAAGTGCGAATCCTCTGCATTAACTCAAAAGAGAATTTTTTGAGTTAATGAATTTGAGGGTCTGATTTTAAACGAAGTCAATTCGGCACTTGCTTATAATATAAGTGATTTTTCAATATTAGTGCAAATCAAGTTCGTACGAACTTAAAACGGATCGGATGATTGAGTTTCATTAACTCAAAAGATTTCATTTTGAGTTAATGCAGAGGATGCGAGTTGATCAAGCCCCTCCTCGGCGTATCAAAACAGAAAGAGGAGAATATAATCATGAGTCATGACACCTCTTCAATTTTTCTGACTTTAATTGATGAACGTTATCATGAGAAAAAGAAACGGACACGAATTAATGAGATGAGAATTTTAAATTTTAAATATTAATGATGATGAAATTAACATTCTTCATTACAACAAAAAATATAGAAAATTGCAGTAGATAGAGTATTTGAATTTTGAGATGACACAATTTATATTTTAATTGTGATAACAGTTCAAATTAGAGCAAGTATAGACAGATAGACGCAATAGACAGGAAATAATTTTCATGCCCACCAGTGGGTAATAATTTAGTTCCTTTCTTTTACCCCTGATAGATACTAAGTTTTACTAGAGTTCAATTCAATTCACTGATAAAGAATTTAATAGAGTTGATTATGAATTGGATTTTTATGATTAGAAGTTAGTTGGAATGAAAAAAAATTTGGTGAAAAGAGTTTGAAAATTACTCATTTATCTAAAAATATTCAATTAAGAGTAATGATTTCATCTCCGGATCTAGTCACCTAACAGTCTTCCTGACCATTAACTACCTATGGTAGTTAATTAATATCTCAAAGTCAACTGTCTTGACCCTTCTCTCTCCCGATCAACAAAAAAACAAAATCATATTCGCGCTCTTCACGGCCTCTGCCTCTTCACGGCCTTCTCCGCCTCTCCTCCGCCTCTTCACGGCCTCTGCCTCTTCTCGGTTTTCACGGCCTTCACGTGGTGCACTGTCGAGATCCCATGCCATCTGGCATAATCTTACCTCGTCTCCAATGAGATCCGACGGGGAGAGCATGGTGCACCGTCGAAGGGGGTCCATGCTAGCCCAGCAAAGGTTGTCAGAGTACAACATATGACTACTTCATTAGTTAGATATGCATACTTCATGTTGTTAGATATGAATACTTCATATTTACATTAATTAGTTATAAATACTTCATTAGTTAGATATAAATACTTCATTAATTAGATATGAATACTTCATTAGTTAGATATGAACACAATATATTTATTATAAAAAAAAGACTTTTAAAGTGAATTGAAGAGGTGTCTTGGAAGAGCTGTCTGATTTTGAATTGTATAAATTATTTCGTACATGTTTGAATACTTCGTAATCTTCAGTATGAATATTGTTAGTGTCACGTGTGAATACTTCCTGGTCCCCAATCTGGGAAGGTGTGAATATTTGTTAATGTTAAATGTGAATATTGTTAGTGTCAAGTGTGAATATTTTATTAGTTAGAGATGAATACTTCATTCACTGATATTTGTGATTCGCTATAGTGGTCTCCAATCTTGGCAAATGTCGCTTTCATACGGTTGTGGTCCCCAATTCAGGCTGTCAAACGTCGTCAGCGGTCCCCCTGGTCATCACTGGTCCCCAAGATTAATAGTCTCCTCCAGTTTGTGTTTACATATGACGAATATTATAGATAATAAGTATAAATACTATAAATTCGTAGGTATGAATACTGACGATGAATAAAATCGCATTAACCTTGCTCATTGGCGGTAGTTACCATGTGTGCGTCAGTTAGTGGTCTCCCGTTGTACTTTTTTTTGTCTTTTAGCACGAGAGACTGAATGGGGGTACTGTTAGTCGTTCCCTTTAAAAGATCCAGTAAAATAATTTATGTAGAGAGGATCCAATTACATCTTTTTTGGTGACACCGAATTACACTCTCCATTTACAAAGTTTTTAAAGTTCAAATAGTAGATCCAAACCGTTCAACATAATGGATATATTAAAATGTGCTTGCAGATCAAATTTTACATCTTTTTATTTTTTTTACTATTTATTAATTATTTAACAAAATTGCTATATTCATACCATTGAATTTTTGTACCCATCTTAATAAATAGTAAAAAAATTAAAAAAAAAATGTAAAATTTGATATGCAAGCACATTTTAATATACCCATCATATTGAACGGTTTGGATCAACTGTTTGGATTTTAAAAATGTAAGGTATAATCTGGTGTCACCAAAAAAAAGTGTAATTGAATCTCTCCTCATTTATGTACGAGGGAATTATTATACAAGACTTTAGTTGATAAAATAAAATAAAATGAAGTTTTAAGTTTGAAATCCAACATTATAAGTACGAGTCTCCCAGCAAGCAAGGAAACGAGAGAATGCAAATGTAAAGCCCATGTAGCCAGAATTGTGTGCTGGCTTGCTGGGCCTCAAGAACTGTACCCCTGAGTTAGGGCTGTAAATGAGCCGAATTTGAGCGAGTTACCCTCAACTTGAACTCGGCTCGTTTAATAAACGAGCGAGCCAACTCGAGTTGAGATGGTAATAATGAGTTGTAGAGCCAACTCGAACTCGGCTCGTTATCAACTCGAGTTGGCTCACAACTCGTTTATAACTCATTTAACCAGTGATAGTATTACAACACAAGTTCAAACTCAGCTCGTTATCAACTCGAGTTGGCTCACAACTCGTTTATAACTCGTTTAACCAGTGATAGTATTACAACACAAGTTCAAACATATTTTGCATGAATCTCGAAGCCCAAATAACAGTCTAGAGATTCGGGTTTGATTATTTTGAAATTTATTGTGACCAATAATTTGCAACTCGAGTTATAAATGAGCGAGTTGGGGCTAACTCGAACTCGGCTCATTTATTAAACGAGTTGGCCAACTCGAGTTGTAAATGAGCTGAGCTGCAAATGAGCCGAGTTACGAGTTCGAGCTTTTTTACCCAGCCCTACCCTGAGTTGAAGCCTACACCCATGACTCCATGAGACAGAAAGGGTAAATACTATGTGCAGGGTGAACGGCAGAGATAGGACAAAATGTTTCGGAAGGGCAAGTGCGGCCCTGATGCTGCCACGTCTGCAACAGCGAAAAGGATTGTAAAGATTTTGTTTCATAAACCATAACTAAAAAAAAAGAAATCAATAAAAACAACATGATTATTATTATTTTTTTTATAAAATCATAAGGATCGAACTGTCATTTCGGTCCGAACTCGGTCTGAACTTTTTTTTTCCTTGTTCTCCTAAAAAAATATAAATTTATGTAATTAGAATAAAAAATAAATGAGTTTTGAGAGTTGAAAAAAAATGAAGTTTGTTCTGGTGGAAAGAAAAGATGAGGAAGAAAGGACAAAAGAGAGAAGAGAAGAGAAAGATTGCTGGCTCTCGGGTAAAAAATAACTTTAATGCAGTGGAGCCAAAATGCTATTTCGGTCCAGATAGTTTTTGAATTTTATGTATTCTTTGGATTGAAAACATGTGGAAGCACCTCATATCGAATTATCATTTCAGTCCGGAAAAAAATAATATTTGAACTGAAATGGTAGTTTTGTTCTTATAGTTTTTGTAAAGACGAAATCAATTATGGTAAATTTTTTCTTTGAATTATGGATTATAAAAAAATTCGATTGTAAAGGCGCTTCATGCCTGTCCTGTACGAATTCACATCCTCAGTTTTATCACTTTTTGGGAAGGGAGCGGGAATGCAGGATATTCAAGACTCCGAATCCTCTGCCCCCCCTGGGTGCAGGAATTTTCTGCCCCTACAGTCACTGTGTGTGGGGCTGGTCACTGTTAAAAATATCACTTTTAATTTTTGAACTGAGGGTCCACATCAGACTCACACGCAGTGACTCTGGAGGCAGGAAATTCCCGCCCCCCCGGAAGCAAAGGATTCGGTTCCGGATATTCAATACGCATCGGAAATAAATCTGCTATTGTTCCGATCATAACCGTTCAAAATTTTTTATGCGTGAATCTCTGTGAAAAAAATCTTTTTATTTCCGTAAGCATCGGACTAAATTCGGTGTCACGACCTCAGGGAGAGAAGGAAGGAGCGGTCAAGCGGGTCAGAGAAACTTGGCAGCGTTTCATTTAAATTCCTTGAGCTGCGACTGGGCCCCTCACTTAAATTCCTGACCGGGAAAATACGCTGATGTCTACGTCCGGCAATCAGCAGTTCATTTGAGTAATCTAGATAATAGATTTTATTATTTTTTTCCTTATAGGATCGCAAAGGCAATAGTTGTAACGATTCGGCTTAGGAAATAAAGTGACAATTTATTGGAACCACCAACTCCAGTTTATCTTTTCTTTACTGTTCTTGTCTGATTTATGATTAAAATGCGGGTTTAATTATTGAGGAAATTGGGTTTATTTGTTATTTTTGCTAATCTTAAGTTATTAATAGAGAAAAGAGTATATGAATGCACTGTCTCTGCACTGATAGATTGTCTTTTTCTTTTAAAAAAAAAGTAAGGATTCTATTAACTTCGACATTTATTTTTTAACTTTTTAGATTGCTAATAAAGATCCCATTAGTACGTACACCATAGATTGTTTATAACTGAGACTATATACATACCAGTTCCTGCTTTTCTATATATGTTGCCACATCCTCATTATACACACAACATAGCATTGCTGTTTTTTCTCAAGTGATTTGCATCGATGATCTATCAGAGCAACCTCTAGTTCCGATCGAAGAATGCAATCACCGACTCATAAACCAACTGCTTTGCTGAGACCCCCATGACAAAATCGGCATGAGCATAATCCTTCACAAAGTGCACTGTCAACTTGTTACGGTCATGCAACCTGAAAGTAATCAATACTCTCTTAATTTCAGGGCAACTCATGTAAATCAGGATATATATGTGTACACAAATCATCAAAAGTACACGGGCAATCGATCGAGTTCTGAGACCCGAAGCAGGATTAAATGTCAGAAATAATCATCCGATTAATTAATTATTAGATGAGTGAGGCTATGGTATTATGCACAACACACTTTGATCCGTACTATGGATCTATATCTTTATTTTTGAAATCCAAAAAGCTGATCCGAACCGCTCATTATGATCTCCATATGAAAATGTACTTGAAGGTCAAATTTTACATTTTTTAGAATTTTTTTAATTTTTTTATATAGGTAAGAATTCACTACTTTTGGATAGTCCATAATTATAAGATCAAGTGATTTTGTACCAATTTAAAAAAATAGTAAAAAATTTTCAAAAATGTAAAATTTGGCATCCAAACACATTTGCATATGGAGATCATGTTGAGCAATTCGGATCGACTGTTTGGACTTTAAAAGTATAAATATGCATCCATAGTATGGATCAAAGTGCGCTATGCAGAGTACCATAGCCTCACTCTTATTAGATCTTCCCAACAATCTTACTTGAGATCATCTAGGAGACGAGTGACATCAGCTGAGTCAGCTAACGAGTCTTGCCCGCCATAGCTTACGAACAACGGCAGACTCCTCGGTATATTAGAGAGCTGGTATACTGGTGGTGTGGCATGACCGTACCGCTTCATGTTCTCTTCCTCGCTCGTGAAGTTGTATTTTGCTAACACACCATCCCTAAATGCTGTTATCCAGTTTCAGATAAGAGATTATGATGACAAACTTTTTATGTAATTATGTAACATAGTGTGGTACTTTTTGCCTCAAAATGTATGTGCATTACAAACTGCTTTTATTTTTTGGATGTTCTTGTTATCTGTTAGCTGTATAATTACTAAAAAAATGTAATGTTTTTTAGCTTAGTTTAGGTTTTTGTTGAGTACCAGATGGTTGATACCAGTCTTGTAATATATTGTTGCTCTTTTGTTTTGTCTCAAATTGAAAAAAGAAAAGAAAAAAGTGTTACTTCCATATTTTTTGTCTTTTTATAAAAATAATGTTTTAAAGCTAGGTGGAGCACATGAGAGCTTACTTTGAGCCAAATGAACCAAAGTTCTGGTAGAAGTGGGCTGGGGTTCATACTTCAAGAAGACCTCTATAGTGGATGCATTGAGGCAGCAATTTTCACCTAGCAATTGCAAAATTTTCAGATCTACTTTTAACAAGTTCTGAAATAGTTAACATATGTAGCTCATATTGTACGGAGAAATTAAATAAGCTTGTCCAAAACTTCAAAATTAAACAAAGTATGTGAAATTCCAGCAATGTACCTGTGTAAGATTGCATAAGGTCATAGCAATTCAGTGGTTCATGACAGAATGCTTTCAAAAAGTTTGTTACAATCTCCCTGTACAGAAAAGAACAGCAAAAGTGGAACAACAAAATGCTTTGAAATTTTTTTACTGCAATGCATTTTTTCAAACTTAAATCACATACGCTTTCGGGTTAAACTGAGCCACACGAAACCACTCCGTAACGACCTACTTAAATTACAAAAAGGAAATATAGATCAATACAGGTTCAAATTAATATATATACCTTATGTAAAGCACACAGATAAAAGTAAATATTAACATTAATATTAATATTAGTATTATGGCATGAAATTACCTCTCCAACAAAGGCTTTTGCACAAATGATGCCAATAGGGGTGCTCATATGAGCCAAATAGGCTACTGGGCTTAGAAGAGCCACTGATTTTATCTTATCTACCAATCTCCCTTCTGAGAAAGATGCTAATGCTACCAGCGTCCCCTAAAGCATTTGATAAAAGGTTTAAAAATAATGAGTTGAATAAGAAATTAAATAAGTGAATAATTGAATAACAATCATGAAACTGGTAGCCGTGCACGAGATCCCATTTTTTTAAAAACATTATCATATTAACAATTTTCCAAATATTAATTAGACAGAGAAATGGTACAAAATCAGGGCAATTTAGACAAGTTTTAATTGATTAATAAAGAGGGTAATTTTTCTTGGTTATAGTGGGTAATTTGCTTTTTCATTTATTTATTTACGGTTTCAAATCTGATCATTTGTACAGTGGAGTAAAAAATGTCATGAAAAAGCAGAGAAGTTTGTTAAAATGTGAAAGTATTTTTTAATTGGGCCTTACCATGGAATGGCCAACATAATGCAAATTTTGACCAGTGAGGCGGTATACATAATCAAAAGTGGCAGGGAGATCTTGAGTCACTAGTTCATCCCATGACCATGCCCAATACTCCTTCCAATTAATCATAGAATTAATTAATCAGTTATTTTTTTGGACAAAGATGAGACTTGATTGAAAAAAACACACAATTTGGCAATGTTTTCCCAAAATAAATAATGATTTTACAACCAGAACCGGAGGTGTTTGATGGGCATCGGATCAAATTTGGTTTGATGTCCAATCGAAACTGTTTGATCTGCTTTAAGATTCATGCATACAATTTATTTTAAAATCCGCCATGCAAATCTAAACAGATGCACAAATCTTATAATGGATCAAATAGCTCTGATCGAACATCTGACCAAATTTGGTCTAATGTCCATCGAAACGCCCCCGTTCCCTTTTACAACCGGCTGATTAGTCGTAAGCGTGACATGGCGGCTGCTCCATCGTGTGCCCCTTGAGTTGGCGATCCACACATCAAAACCTCTATCCGCCAAAATAAACGCCAAGGATTGATCAGGAGGATTTAGCAACCATGTTATCCCATCCTACAAATAATGAAGTATAACAATTAGAATTGTTCTCTTGCTTAAATTAGTTAAAGGCAATTTGATTATGGTACTTCTCTTTGTTGAGACTTTAGACAGGCACTGAACAAATGTCCTTTATTTTCCTTAAAATCAACCTTTATCTAGGAACAAAGGGGTAAAGATTTTAAGGCAACAATTTTGATTTCATACAACACAGGAACCAAGATGCAACATTGATTTGATTATATAGTTGGTGCACTGCATGAAGCCAAAACTGCTATGTTAATTAACATCTTAATGTCGTCTGTGTGAAATTAATATTGCAGGTTCTAATTGAAATTTAGAAGATTAGACCTCTATTTTTCTCTATAAAAAAGTGTAATTTTCTTTTCTAATTTTAATTACTATATCATCTGAAAAATCACTGATTTATCTCATTAAAGCTAAAGCATCAACAATCACTATATATCTCTAGTATTCTGAATTCAAGCTAACAAATTAATCAAGTACCATGAGGACTCCATGTTGCAAAAACACCGGCTGCTTCTTCTCGCCGCTGTTGCCACCATGCCGTCCTTCCGGAATCCTTTGCAAGCTCAAAATATATCCATCTTGTGTTGTAACCTTTACATGAAAATATCATGTTCAATAATAATAAAAACTTTCTATATAATGAAAAAAATTATGATGATGAATTGATGATGATGAAGAACCGAGCATTGTCTATCACCTGATGCTCTTCGCACTTGTATCCTAGAGGGGTCACTAATGATGCACAAAGCCCAGACCTCTCTACCGATGACACTTCAATTATGTTGTTGCTATTTTGCGAGGATGACAATCGCCGGATCCGGCCATGAGCAGTTACCAGGGAAGTGGTGGTGACAATGAAGAAAAGAGTAGTAGAGATCATGGTCAAAACCAGGTTATGAACGGAGACCATGTTGTTTGAAGGAGCTAGCAAACAGGCCATGTTTTCTGATAACTGATACCACTGGGTATATATATGAGCGTTTGCTTTTAAAAAGGAACAAATTAAAGGTGGTGGCATAACAGAGAACATCATGAGATAATTTTGTTTTATGACATTTTCCATTTTGTAAAAGGATAATTTGTGACAGTAGCATGTAAGTAGGTATGCAACTCATGTTTGTTGTCACGAGATAATTTATCATGTAAATAGGTACAAAGAGGCAAATACAGTAAGAAGTGATAATGGGGTCAATTCACCTCATTAATTTTCAAAAATTTTGTATTTAGCCAAAATTTTCTATATAGTTTAGAATAAAATGTTATAGATACTGTAAAATTGATCTCTATTTACAGTAATAAAATTTTATATGATCGATTCTCATTAATGTTTAAAACCCATAGCTAAAAAATCTGACTCCGGCCTTGTAAGTACTGATCTGAAATTCTGAATAGAACTTCTATAGAATTTTGATATCAAGTTATCAACCATCATACAAACTCACATCCGTTGAATCATTAACTAAATTATAGTGTGGTATGCGAAATATTTACAATAGAATATGGTAACACAATTAACGTTCAAAATTATCTCAATTATTAAAAAAAATCTGACTTAAAATTCTAACTTCCATGCATGTTAAAATGTTAATTCATTACCATATCAAATCACACCAACTACTTTTACTAAATATATACGGTTTCAAAATCTTAATTTTATGTCTAGACACATAAGAATTTCAGATGTAGCCATCATGTTAACTAAAGTTCTTTCAAACTTCAACTAAATCTCTTTACACTTTAAATTAGAGGCGAAAATAGAACTATTGCTAAATTGTTATAGATGTTAACAAAATATGCTCAAAATTCTAATTTTATATTATTTAAAACTTTCATTATTTTTTGGATAGATGGAAACACATTGTTATTAATATTACAAATTATGAACTAATTAAGACAATGACTTTCTTTTTGTTAAAAAAAATAGTAAGATAACAAAAGATGAAAAAAATAACTTTTGGAAGTTTAGAACTCATTGAATGCGAGATTTTAAAATTCAAATGCAGTTGAGGTAGATTAGAATTCAAAAGTTTAGTTACCAAATAAAAAAACTTTCCCCTGATTTTTATAGTAATTTTTTTAACAATAAAATACATATGTCATCTTAAAGCAAGTCAGGTTGTTTTTAACCTGAGGAAAAGAAGTTAAAATAAAAATAAAATAACCACAAAACATATTTATTGTCATTTTATCGTAACAACCCCATAGAATGCCGCATGGCTGAGACCGTAGAAGAAACAAAGCTAATTCTCTACTTTATTTTTATTTTTTTCAAAAGTAAAAATAAAAATATAACGTGACGCAATAAACATATTGTAATTTGATCATGCTCGTCACATCAGATGATAAAAAAAAAATTAAGTGATGTAACTAAACTAGTGAAGAACAATATCACGTTAATTAATGATCACGCTTTTAATTTTTGAAGAGTATGGGCTACTTAAAAACGACAATTTTTCTTTTATTAAAAATATAGTAAGATAACAAAAGATATAATTATTAACTTTTGGGCATTTAATAGTCAACCTTTTGACGTTTAAATTAAACATATAGAATGCTCGATTTTAAAATTCAAATGCTGTTGAGTTGGATAATTAGAATTCAAATTTTTAACTACCAAATAAAAGCTTTCCCCTGATATTGACCGTTAATTTGTTTTCTAAGGGAAAATAACTGAAAATCGAAACAAAATATCCACAAAACGCATTTGATGTCATCTTATTGTAGCAGCCCCATAGAATACCACATGGTTGTTGCCGTAGAAGATCAAAGCTGATTCTCTCTTTTTTTTATTTTCTTTTTCTCCGATAACGGTTTTCCAAGGATCAGGCATTCGGGCCGCAAAACGGGGCATTTCCAAATATCGGAAAAAGAATATCATTTAATTAACCTTGGGAGTGACACGTGGAATAAAATATAGGAGCATTTCCAAATTCCAAACTTTAAATCGATGTATATCTTACTGGACGACTTCAAAATTGACCAATGTATACCTGGACCAAGATTTTATCTATGGAATATTTATATAGGCCTCCTATAATATGAAAATAAAATTGGCCAATGTTTCCATCTCTACAATATTCATTTTACTTGTGTAGAAAATAAAATTGGCCAATGTTTCCCCCCCTCCTCCATCCTCCCTCCTATTTTCTGAATAATGGTGAAATTTATTCAACTATGAAACAGGTATCTAGATGGTACCCAAAACACAGTATAGTACAAGTGCAGCTTACATGTTCTTACTTCTTACAAAATAGCCCTTCTAATTAAATTTTTAAAAACTAAATATTTCTAACCCTGCAGCTACACATACTCAAAATATAGCTTATGTAAAAACAAATACAAAACATCAAAACATGCAAGATAGTAGCATAAACTTCAACAAAACATAGACCACATGAAAAACTACAAGAAATCTAAATAAGCTCCAATTTTCTGATTTTTCTTCACTTGAGCCTGTTCCACACACATTTTAGATCTGGATTGGTGTTCCCATCCCCAAAAAGGTCCCTAGTAATTAACTTCCAGGTTATCCTCCATGAACTCCTCTTCCTCTGCCATGGCTAGGAGCAGCCGACCTCCAGAGGGGCCTCCCTTTCTCCCTCTCCCTTCTCTGTTATACATGCTCTTGTAGCTCCTTAACATTAGAATGGAGAATGAGAGCCAATTTGAAAAAAAAAAGACTTAAACATTTGGACTTACATTGAAAAGAAGTCAAAGATACTATTTAGTCTCTAATACTTTACTTGGTACAAGATTAGAGCCTTTGAAGATAATATTATTTCCCTCTAACCATACCTATCAAAGAACAACACCTCTTACCAATTCTAAGGGGTATTGGTGCATCTAAATTCCATAAATCCTCTATAGTTGTACAATGAAAACTAGAGCCATTAAAATTTGAAGTCCAATCCCATAATTAATTGTTTCACTTTAAATTTTAAAAGTCAATTATTTCTACATTTTGATATCTGAATAAGTTAAAATAATAAACT
Source organism: Carex rostrata (assembly GCF_964058835.1). Lineage (NCBI taxonomy): Eukaryota > Viridiplantae > Streptophyta > Magnoliopsida > Poales > Cyperaceae > Carex > Carex rostrata. The sequence goes on along the minus strand of NC_135930.1, from coordinate 6,088,966 downwards.
CAAATTTTGAGAAGTTCAAAACTTTGATGACATGTCAAATCATTGTGCAAATATCAAATAGCTAGAGTAGAACTATAAAATATGTGAATCTAAAGTTTTTTAATGATGCAAAATATTAGTTTTTTTGTTTTGTTAAAAGATTAGTAATTCATAATTTTACTTTTGGAAATTTGAAAGTTTCTATCAAATTTCCATAAAATTCATAATTTTAATTCATATAGTGATTTTGTACATATTTAAAAAAATAGTAAAAAAATAAAAGAAAATTGATCTCCAAACACATTTTAATATGAAAATCATGTTGAACTATTCGAATCAAAGTAATTGAACTTTAGAAACAAAAATAAAAAATTTAGACATGATTGATACACAAATACAACGAGACATTGTAACCCTACTCTTAATATCTAACAAGGAAGAAATACACTGCAATTTTACTTTTTTCAGTGCTATATACAAAGAATCAAGAATCAATTAATCTTTATTTAGAATAAAGACAATACGGAAGCATAAAAAATCATTTAAAATTCGATTTTTTATTTTTTTGGGTACAATTCTTAAATAGGTACTCTAATTCCTACTGGCCTATCTATACTCGGTACGAGCATATGCATGCATGCATGAACAGTTGACACGCACAGCTGCACAAGCTGCTAATTTTAATGTCTCCAAACTCCAAAATCGCACGTATATATCCGTTGTGGCCGTTTCGATGCAAATAAAATTATAAAATGATGAGCTTCCGAATCTGTCCCACTAAATTTTGGGTTATCCGTTACCACTTACTAGTGAGGCCCACGTGGCCGTCACTCGATGACACGTGTAGAAGTCTACCTCAGTCCTCACATAGGCGATCGGTGATAGGATATCTTGGAGGAGATATATTAACAGAGCATATTTCGCTTCATGCAGTACACGAATCACATTTTGATTCTATAGTCTGTGCACTGTAGGCAGCCATAGTTGATCTGTTAAAATATTTACCCTATATCTCGGAGAGAGATGGCAAATTATGAAAGAGAGCTTAATTATTAGCCACAAATAGTTGGGTGTTGTGATAAATAGTTTGATTGCAGCAATTTGTAAGCAATTTGAAAGAATGTTGGCAGTCCATATTATTCTCTTAAGACAGGCCGTTGTAGTATAATTTTCTTATGTAATATAATTTTTTTTTTTTATAAGAGATTGGTGCATTTACTCCAAAACTAATTCTCTTGAACAGGCTGTGTTGTAACATATTACAGTGCGGTTCGTGCTATAACTTATGAACTTATATTTTTGTTTGTAAAATTCATATAATCAATTTGAACTACTTAATATGATCTTCATATAATAATATATTTAGAAATCAAATCTTATATCTTTTACAATATTTATTTGGATAAGTAAAAAATTACTTGATTAAAAAATTCTCTACTGTCCCCGAAAGTAGTAGCTTTTTATTTATTTAAAAAAATAGTAAAAATATTCTCAAATATATAAATATTAATTTACATAGATTATATTTAACTGTTTAGATCGACAGTTTAAATATTACAAATAGAAATATTAATGTATAGCATGAGCCAATTCATAACATACATATTACCATAACCTCACTCTTATTTAAATATTTATACAAAATTATAAAATACAAAGGACTGCTAATTTTTAATTTATAGATATATTTTAGCCTCTTCATCAACTTGTAGTTTCGACCCAATTGAGGGATTACAAAATTAAACAGAAAAGGCGAGACCAAGCAATGTAAAATTTCATTTCTAATTCCAGCTTAATTATTGAAACATAAAACAGAAGCAGCTCAGAATGCCCTTTTTTTTTCTAGAATCTTGGTAGCAGCTAGTAGCTCAGAATGTCACTCCAGGTCTTATTCCTACCCATTTTCTGAAATTAGACATTCAAAGGAAAATAGTTAGCAGAATACCTGAATCATTGGTGTTTGCTTGAGGCCTAAACTATGGAATAACTAAGGAATTAAATCTCAGTTATTCCATCACATGCGAATTAATTAGGCCAATCTAATTAGACGTAATTAATAAATTAGGCCTCTAAATTTTAAGTCTAATATAAAATCTACTTAGGCCTAATAGGTGAATCTGATTTTATTGACAATATTGTGGGAACAGAACAATACCACACTAATATCATACCTTATAGTGCCTCAATTGGTCAACTGAGAGTCTGAGAATCACTTCAACTCAAATTTGCATCAATTAAACCCTAATTGTTGAAGATTACATAGTAATGAACCGCACAAAACAAGCATCAATGTAAGAAACTAAATGAAATAACATTTCTTACAAAGCTCCGCATCTCATTTCTCAAGTCTGAACACGAGCAGAAAATTAGTTCATGCAGAACTATAACAAAAATCAGATTGATTAGATTGTTGGGTAGATTTTCTTCCCTCAACAGGATACGACCCCAAATCATCCATATGAACACTGACCCCACCAACCCGACCTGCCTTGAAAACTGCATCATGCGCCCTTTGTTTCAGCACAAAACCCTCTTTGCATGCCTTTTCATACATCTGGTGTGCGAGTTTCGGCTTACCGTCATGTGCAAGAGCCACAATCACCTTCTCATAACTAACCTCATTTGGCTTCACATTTCTCCCTTCCATTTTGTGAAACCACTCGAATGCAGCCGCTCCCATTTGGCCTTTTGCACATCCGGAAATTATCGCATTAAATGTGACAACAGTCGGCTCAATTCTTGCTGCCGCCATCTCTTGAAGCACCAAGTCAACCATATCATGATTTCCTTTTCGAGCATACATTGAGGCCATGATGGTGTATGCATACACATTTGGTTTTACACCAGCCTTTTGCATTTGGTCCCACACACGTACCGCCTCGTCATATAGTGCCCCCTTCTCAAGTGAACTTAGCAACAGCCCATACGTTAGCACACTTGGCTTCTCTCCTTTCTGTACCATTAGTTTAAATATCTCAACAGCAGCCTCGGTTTCATAGACCTTGGAACATGCAATGAGCATTGTATTCCATTGTTTATTGCTAGGTGTCAAGTCCCTCTCACCCATTTTGTCAAGCAGCTTGAGGGGCCATCTATAAATCCCCCTTTGTTTTGCGGCCATCAGTAGAACTATGAAATTCGAAACAACAAGCTCAAAAGAAAAGTTATTTGGCATTGGGCCTCTCTCAAGCATTTCCTCAAACACCTCAAGTGCAGCCCACCATTTCTTTGCCTTACCCATAAACCAAATAATACGGTTACAAACTGATACACTGAGATCACCTTCAAGACCAGGCTCTCTCGATCTCTTATATAATTCTTCAACCAACATGTAGTGTTCCTTCCGAGTGCAAACCCAGACAAGTCGGCCGAGGAAATACTGGTCTAATTTTACATCTGCCTTGTCCATGCAACTGAGAAATCTCAATACCTCAGCTGTATTGTTTTCTTCCTTGAGAAGCCATTTGCGCATCACTGATAGACAGATCCTGACCATTGAATTTTCAATCTTGACAAACTCCCTCTCCAAATCTTCCTCAAAAGAATCTCTTTGCAATTGCATTTGTCCCATCTGGTACTTTTCTCTTAATTTGATAAAAAGTGCTAGTGCACCATACGCATCCTCCATTTCCTTGTAGGCTGATAAAATCACACGATAGGTTGCTAAAGAAGGAGATAGACCAGAAGCCTCAATTTGTGAGAATAAATTAAAGATCTCTTTGGTTTTCCCTACTTCAATGTAAATCGACATTAGTGTGTTATATGTGACTATATTTGGTTCAAACCCTTGTGACCTCATATCATCAATTACCTCACTACCCTTGTAAAATCTCTTGCTTATTTTCACAGCACTCAGCAAACTGTTGTAGATCAACTCATTAAGGGTTCTATTTTTCTTCAACCATTCGACAACAGCAAAGGCAGCATCTAATCTCTGAGCGAAGCCTAACCTTCGAATTATACAGTTATAAACTTGAAGAGGCAAATAAGGATAATCCTTGAGCAATTCTGCCATGTCATCTGCTGTTTTTGCATTGTGCAAGGTCAATGTGAGAGCACGTACATCGATTCTTCCATTTTGGACAGCATTCGGAATTTCTTCATATTCGACCTCTACTTTCTCACAAGTTTGATCCAAACCCAAAACTCCATTAAAGCATCTGGTGGAGTAAAAAGCAACTTTATTTTTTACATCGGTCTTCAACGGGGAAAAATTGGGAGCAAACCTAGAACCAGGAAATGAAATGTAACTGGAACAGCTAATACACCCTTTTCTCCTTATCTTCTCAAACGAAAATACCCATAACTTGTCTGAATTGAGGTAAGATTTGGCTAGAACAGATTGATTTGGGTACCAAGCAAGAACAGGTTGCATGTTTAAAATAGCATCCAGTGTACTCCTGATGAACACAAAATCAGAAGAATTAGATTGGTAAAGTTATGGATTAAATAGTATCCAGTATAAAAATCTTAACAGGACAGAAAATGAAGCTTCACTGATTATAACAACAAAAACCAAAAACATAAGTGTTATTTTTGGTTCTTATCTTCTACAATTCTACTACATGAGATGTAACACCAAATGCCTTTTTTTTTCAAAAAAAAAAAAAAAATGAGATGTAATAGTTTCTGATCATACTTAAAATTAGAAGTTTATGACACAAAATTACCAGACGGCTGATTCCTCTGACTCCCCGTTCGTCAAGGTTGCGCCGATTCTTCCTTCTAGTTTGATGGCTTGCGACTCACTGATTCTTTAGATTTTATTTTCTATTGAATTTTTGGGGAGAATGGATGGGATTGATGATCCGAAGGGAGATTGTGGATTAGCCCCTCAACTCCAATATCATATAAATCTGCTGTGATTCCAAATCTAGCCTTTAAATTTTTGAAATACACAAATCTTTATAGCACTTATTTTGTATGCACGAATCTTTAGACAGATAAATGGATGGATTTGGAATGACAGGGTCCTGCGATCCCTTCAGAATCACAGCAGATTTATTTCTCATCACTCTTAGAAATTACATATATCCCCTTCTAAAGTTTCCAATATTGTATTTTTACCCTTGTAGATTTCAAGAATTCATCTGATTTATTGTCTTTTATATTAATCTATGTAAGATAGATATTTAGCATTTTAATTGACCAATTTATAAGAACAAATAGTTTATTTCTCTACTTCTAACACATACACGGTGACATTTATACCTACATGTGTGTACATCATAGGTTAATTAAAAAATGAATTATTTGCCTTTACAAACCGACCAATTTGAAATCTTGTCATTTCTCTTTCAGTGACCACATGCTTTTTTTTTCTAATAAGGGATAAAATGTTAATTTTATAAACTTGAAGCATGTAATAATTTTTAAAATGATCAAGATATAACATGGAACATTAATAACGTAAAAGTGCCGAAGGCCCGACAACTGTAAGTTTTGATCCAACGTAAATTATTTACGGCCGTACGATGTTGCTATATTGTTTTGCTTTGATGAACTAGTACACGAATCCCGAATTGTATCAAATTTTATAATGGTGAAATTAATATGACATTCTTTCATTTTAACGGTTCCGATCGACCAAATGCTAATGTTCGTATTCGTTCCTTCACAACCCCACACAACAAGGGTTCAAGTCCTATGTATATTATTATATGGCACAAGTCATTGATGCATCATGCATGATTGTATAAAAAAATTCAATAGTCAAAATGACTTCAAAATGAAATATCAATGTCAAATAATTAATTATATTATCACATAAATTTTAATAATATAAATTACATTAATTTTCATCAAAAAAAAATTTTAATTGAACCATATGTCATATACAACAGCCATATATGCCTAATTACATATACTTCTCAATATTAAAATTACAAACATAAATATTTTAAAATATTGAAAAAAAACTAATTATAAAATGAAATTTGCTATCTCAATTTTGAAGCTGTCACTGTGCCAATTTGCTTTTAATCCGAACAGAGCATTTTAGACTACATACAGCGCACCACACAAAGTTGGTTCTGCAAAAAAAAAAAAAAGTATCAGGATCGGTTTTTTTTATAAAAAAACCGATCCTGATACTAATTTTTTTTTTGCAGAACCAACTTTTAAAAAAAAAAAAGTATTAGGATCGGTTGTTTATAAAAAACCGATCCTGATACTATTAGAATCGGTTGTTAATAAATAACCGATCCTAATACTATTTTTTTTCAAAGTTGAAAAAAAAAGTATCAGGATCGGTTTTTAGCAAGAAAACCGATTCAGATACTATCAGGATCGGTTTTTAGCAAGAAAACCGATCCAGATAATATCAGGATCGGTTTTTAGCAATAAAACCGATCCAGATAGTTTTTCATTTAATTGGAAAATTATTAATCTGGTTTTGTTAATTATATGTAAGTTAATTTCTAATATAATATATCACGATTATGTATAAAAATTTGAAGGTATATTTTATGAAATAATTTATTATATAATTATAAGGTTATTTATTCTAATGGTTATGTTTGTAATTTACTTTTATAATTTTATAAATAATAATTGAAAGGAAAAAAGGTATCTGGATCGGTTTGTAACAGAGAACCGATCCAGATAGTTATCTGGATCGGTTATTATGTACAGAATCGATCCAGATGCTATTTTCTGATATATTTTAATTTGTTAGATGTATTTAAGTTATCTGGATCGGTTATTATGTATAGACCCGATCCAGATGCTATTTTCTGATATATTTCAATTAATAAGATTTATTTGAGATAAAAATAATATATAAGATTTATTTGAGATATTTCAATTATCAGGATCGGTTTTTTGTTAGAACCGATCCTGATACTATCAGGCAAGGTTCTAAATAGCGTTTATCGCGTCATAGCGGGGAGCCTCCAGAAAAAGCTATAGCGAAAGCTATCCCAAATAGCGTTTTTTATTTTTATAAAAATTATATTATATATTTGTACTAAATATCAACATTATTTAGTCTCATAGAACAATAAATAATATCAAATTGATTAAAAAATTATAATATTCATATTGAACCAATACAAAGTCCAAATTGCGACTCAAAATATCTATAGTAATACTTATCATAAACTATCGATCTTTTTCTATTTAAAATATCTTCAACATCATAACATAATTTATCTTTTTTATATTTAAATTTCAAAATTACCTAGAAATTGAAAAGAAAAAAAAAATCATACTTCTAGTAAAATAAACAGATGATCCTTGAAGAAATTCTTGTTAGTCCCTAAAATTTTCATATTTTAGCAATTATTTATTTGATTTATCATCAGTTAAAAAAAAACCAAGAGCAAAATGAAAAAATTATTATAGCGGACCTGAATTTGATATAATGTAATATTCATCAAAATTAAACAATATCTTCATCATTTATTTATTTTAAAGCTCATATAAATTGAAAAAAAAAACAGCAAATGTTGCATAGCGCGCGCTATTTGCGCTACACGCTATACGCTATAGCGGACCGCTATTACCGCTATAGCGTCTGTAGCGCAAATAGCGTGTTTTAATGCCATAGCATAGCGTTTGGTCTCCAAAAACGCTATAGCGCCGCTATAGCGCGCTATTTAGAACACTGCTATTAGGATCGGGTTTTATAAACAACTGACCCTAATAGTTGAATTATTAAGATCGGTTATTTAGAATAACTGATCCTGATAGTATCAGGATCGGTTCTAACAAAAAACCGATCCTGATAGTTCATAAATCAGGGTCGGTTGACAATAAAATCCAATCTGAATAGTTTTTAAGATCATTTTTTTTAAGAAAACCGATTCAAATACCTTTTAGGATCGGTTGGCTCATATAACCGATCCAAATAGGCCGATCCTTATTCCAGTTTTTACACTAGTGGACTGAACAACAAATTTACATAAAAGACCGTTATAATCCTCTTTTTCATCGGGTTTCAAAATTCTGCGCGCAAGAAAAAAGAAGCTGGGTAAAATTGTAAAGTTTTGTTAGAAAATTTTAATTCTCTTCTTAATCGAATTCAACTCTCGCATGATGGGTTAAAATTCCTTCAAATCATGTTAAATGGAATTTACAAGTTGCATGATGTGAATCCTCGTTAAGTCCGAAAAGAGCAAAATCATTTTTCTTTTTCTTTTAACGAAAAGATAGCCGTCCCTTAATATGTGCAACACAAAAAAATTTTTATTCAGATGATGAAAGTACAACCAATTATTTTTCGGAAGCGTCTAATTGTCCACAGTCTTTTGTCCACCATTTGTCCACAGCTTTGACTTGCGCGAATACTGTAAAATTACTTCTACATACTGTATAATTATACAATATATCACATAAAATATATCAGTTAATCACAAAACATCCAGCAACTATTTAAAGTGGTCCCATGATAGTTAGAAAAAGATTGCAACTTGCACAACAGGACAAAATAAATGTACTTTCAAACTGTACTTTCGGAAATTACAGTTATAGGAAGTTATTGGCAGTTAGAGTTAGTTATTAGCGGTTATTAGCGGTTATTGGCAGTTAGAGTTAGTTATTAGCGTCCACACTGGATTGAATCTTGTATACTGTAAAATTGACTCTTGTATACTGTAAAATTGAATCTTGAATACAGTAAAATTTTCAATTGAATCTTGCATACTATAAAATTAAATCTTGTATACTGTAAAATTGAATCTTGTATACTGTAAAATTGAATATTGTATACAGTAAAATTTTCAATTGAATCTTGTATACTGTAAAATTGAATCTTATATACTGTAAAATTTTCAAATAATAGTGCAAATTTTCAATTGAATCTTGTATACTGTAAAATTTCAAAATATAAACCATAAAATAATACCATGTATATTGTAAAATTTGAATAATGTAAAAAACTATAACAAAACATACAACCTACAAACAATCAATATTGTAAAATTTGTAAATCTAAACTATAACTCAATTCCATGTATACTATAAAATTTTTAAATCTAAACATACATCCATCATTTGTTCAACAAAACTATAATATTCACCACACACACAGCATCTTTTCAACACAAACAATAATATTCACCACAAAATAGCAAACCTAATTATATCATTCAACATTCAGAATAGCATAAAAAAAATTATGGAAAAATAACTTCTACATTAAAAACCTCCTATATTCATTGTTGGGATGAGTAAGAAGCCTCATCACAAGAACCACACGTTCTTTTGAGATATCATCCTGCATAAAAATAAAATAAATAATGAAACAAATTGGATATCTAATAAATGAAATTGACAATTATATCCTACAGAAATAACATATCAAAGCCATGCAAATCCAACTGCAAAATCAAACGATCAAAATCATTCAAATCAATTCACTGGTGTATCCTGTAAAATTACTTCATATATCCAATAATGTTAATTAATGTGTTCTATGAAGATGACAAAAAATAATCATGTAAAATAGTATATCTAATAAATAAAATTGACAACTGTATCCTACAGAAATAACATATCAAAGCCATGCAAATCTAACTGCAAAATCAAATGATCAAAATCATTCAAATCAATTCACTGGTGTATCCTGTAAAATTACTTCATATATCCAATAATGTTAATTAATGTGTTCTATGAAGATGACAAAAAACAATCCTGTAAAATAGTATATCTAATAAATGAAATTGACAACTCTATCCTACATAAATAACATATCAAAGCCATGCAAATCCAACTGCAAAATCAAACGATCAAAATCATTCAAATCAATTCACTGATGTATCTTGTAAAATTACTTCATATATCCAATAAATGACAAAATTTGATCTCAGATCTAAAAGCATTTACCTTGTCAAAAGCCAGATCACTAGAATCGAAGGCCAAAAACAACTGAAATAATTGGAATGGGAACCTTTTCTCAGATGGAGGAGGGAGAATAGTGCGAACTGTAAAGCAGCGGATAGGATTTTGTATCGCTCCATTCTCTTCGTTTTCTAGTTGCCTCTTCTACACTTCCCCATCGCCCGATCGATCTCCTCGCTTGAATTCCTCACGGCAGTGTTGAAACGTCTTTCCTCACTACCGTCATTGCCGTCGCTACCGTTGCTGTCGTCGCGGTCGTCGCTGCCGGAGCAGAAGAGAAGAGAGAGAGAGAGAGAAGCATTTTAGCAGCTTCTGCCAAATTTTCAAAAAAACGAGATCTGCCAAATTTTCAAAAAAAAAACGAGAGAGAGAAGCTCCTAAAGAAAAAAAAGTAGAGAGAGGCGAAGGATTGGGAGAAAGAGATCTGATTTATAAAAGGAAGGTAGAGTCCGTTAAAATCAGTTAAACGGAAAGTGGATAAGGCTGTGGACAGATAGTGGACAAAAACATTTTCTCTTTTTAGGATCAATCACTAATACATAATTATGCAATTAATCTTTAAATTAATCACATTTAAAATAAGTGATTAAAACATATTTTTTATTCCCACGGCAACGCGTGGCCAGCACTTACTAGTTTAATAAGAAAAGGAGTTTTGCATGAATTATCATGATTCATGCATGTTTCACTTGATTCTTATTATAAGTATTTTCTAAAGTATATGAATGGCATGTTTACGATATTTGGTTGTATATGATACTAAGGAAAAACTTCTCACACAAGAATTATATTTATCTTTTTTTTTCATAAAAAAATAAACTTTAGTAATTATATTTATCTGAGTCATATATATTTTTGGACAATGAGATTTCAGAGTAAATTAACAAACTTAAACCTTGTGCAAATTTGATTCAATGGAAGAAAATTTCATTTGTTCTTTCTAGTATATTAAATTTGTCTAGATAATCGGGATGCTAATTATCGCTAAAATTAATTTCAAAATTTTAATATGATATATTTAAGGTTTGATATATATAAAGGGCTCCATATATTCGTTTTGATCGGACCAGATCTGTATAACAGGTGAACATCCGGACTTAGAACTATATTTATATTTATATAGTGGGCCAAATAAATGGGCTTTATGCAAAAATCTTCTAAAAGGCCTCACATATCCTCTAAGAATATATTGCGTAACATATATGATATATCTCCATTTCATTATTAAGCACGTTGGGTATCCAATTTGTCAACGGCTACGATTGAAAGATGAAATTTTAGATTTAATATTAGTCTTCCAATCATATATTCTGTCTTTTTTTGATTAAATGCATCCATTTTATATATAAAAGTCTAAATTTAGTTAAAAACATACTCGCTACACGTTCTGCCACGTGATATGTTACAATTAAAATTGAGCAGACTCCAAAATTTAACAATATATTTCTCTCTGTCCTTATTTCTCCCTTTTCAATTGAGCAGACTCCACTTTTTTTTCCTTTTCTTTGTTTCTATATGGATCACAATAGAAATCGATTTTTTTATTTATTTCCTTATTTCTCTTTATTTTTTTTTCTATACATATTGCATACATATTGTTGTAAAAAATCGAGAATATATTTTGAATTTTGTTTCTACTGATACAACTGAGGATTTGTACTGTTGCCAGAATTATAATAGTCTTAAAGAGAGGTATAAAAAATAGAAAAATTAAATTATATTAAATTAGAAAATTAGGATGGCTTATTGTTGGATCATATCATGGTGATGGCTTACCTATTACAATATATAGATGTGGGGACAAATAATGAAGAGTTGCTTAAGGATGAGTTTTATATTGGATTATAGCAAAGAAGAGTAGTTAGCTAGGTTCTCTTATTCCATGTCTCTATTTGTTAATTTTCACTAGCATTTAAGTCGATTTTTTTTCTTGAAATCCGTTCTTAAATCGTTTTTTATTCGTGTTGTGTATCAGGACTACAAAGATTTTTTTCATGAGTTCATGACAGCTGTCAAGAAAAAAATATGCAAAAAAGTTCTCATTTAGGTATGGAAACAATTGTGCATCAATGATTTTGTAACTAATAAACTTTTGTATTTTATGAAGCATACATACTTTGGTTCAAATTTCTGTCTAGTTTGAAGATTTTGCAAACCATAATGCGTTCAACCTTCTTTCAAGATATTGCTCAACTCACACTGGCTTCAGTGATGACATACAAGTTATGAGGTTAGTATTGTGTTTAAATTCAAAACCATTTAGTTATTGAAATTTCAACCTTCTTTCTTATTTTAGTTACAAATATAATGTTCACTTTTTCTCAAATAAAATGGAATCCCTGAATATTTTTTCTTGCTTATTAAGAAATTCTTACTTGCTTCTGGGAGTGTTTTTTTATATAAAAATACAATATTTTTAATATTTAAAGATACACCTGATGCTGTTCTTGCAGAGATTATTGCAGCTCTAAAGTTTGTTGAAGAGAACTTGTCAGATCACACTTATCTATTCTTGGATGCTAGAGAGGTTTTTCTAAATTCAATTTTACACATTTCATCGCACTGTTTCATGCTATCTTGCAAAGGTACCTAATATTACTAAATTCCACATGTGACTCCTTCCCTGTTTGCATGTGGAGCCATATTTATTTTTCCTTATTGTAAATAAAAGCACATCTCTTTAATAACTGTTCTTATGTGGTTTAATTCTTTTGATTGGCCTTGTCATGTTAACGGGACTATATCAAAATTCCAAACAATATATTACTTCAGATTTGTTAAAGGGTGGTCAAATTTCTATCTAAATCATAATTTCTTAAATAGGTGATTGTAGCTAAGTAAGTCAACTAATAAAATTGCGTTCGGCTTTTGCTTAACAATTTTATCAAAAATTTCAATTGTAGCCACTCCTGCGGTTGACATTAAAAATAAAAAAAAGATGACAACAAGTCTTTTGGGGTCAAAAGATATTAACATAAATTTTGATGATATTTTTGACGTTAATATTGGTGAATTCATTGGAACAGAAAATTGAAGTTTATCCCGTCGCAAAATTGATTTTTGAATTCTTATAATATATTTCCGTTGCAACGCACTGGTATAATTAATACTAGTATTGTAATAAGAAGACCTCAGAAAGGCCTCTCATATTTCTCTTCTGATTACACCAGCGCAATTTTTCTCGAGTACCATTTGATTTTGCTTAGTACAAATCAGGAACATACAAATTGTAATATTTGAATTTTGTTAAGTAATATGTCTTAAGTTTCATATAACTCAATTATCTGACTATTATTCGTTTTATATCCATATTCAAATCTGTATCCGTGAACTATCCGTTCCGTATCCATTTAAGACGGATTTGATTTTGAATTTTGATATCCGTTTGCTATCCATATCCGTATTCGTATCTGCTCATCATCCGACAGATGCGGATATGGTATTAGCATTATTTGCTCCGTTTTCACCCCTAGTCTTATGTCACGGAGTAGAGATGCAAACGGATCGGATATGGATTGGATAGTGCTAAAACCATATTTGTATCTGTATTTTTTATTCGGATAAGGATACGGATCGGATATTAATCGGATACAGATACAGATCGGATATTAAACGGATACGGATACGGATAGAATATTTTTTGGATACGAATACGAATATAGATATAATTCGGATTCTTAATTCTAAAATACATATGTTATGCCAGGTCAGGTACCAAACCGTATATGAAGTAATCTCTGAAGAGCTACGTGCTCTGGCGTATGAAGAAGCAAAACGAGGCATTAATTTACAGTTCACTGTGGATCTGCTCTGGCGTATGAAGCAGCAAAACCAGACCATAATTTACAGTTCACTGTGGTCTGTGGATCTGCTCATAGCCTCTTATAAATAAAAATTTAAAACAATGTTTTGCTATAGTAATCTTTGTGTTATGTTAGACTGTTAGCTTGTGACATGACTAATATAGGTACTTAAGTTCAATGTTTATATTAATGCAAGTGTTAGGAAATTAAGATAATTTTAACAAGACTTTCTCTTTAATTCATTGGTTTGAAAAACAAGCGAAGAAATTAAAACTAATTTTACTAATGGAGTGGTTAAGAAATTTAGATGGAATTAGTTTCTATTATCATCGAAATGGAGATGGAGCTCAATAAACGGTCGGATACGGATCGGATAGTGGTCTTACCGTATCCGTTATAATTTTTCGGATACGAATAGTCTCGGATACGGATATTTTTTATACTTATCTTGTTGGTTACAAAATATCTATTATATTATTAATATATTAGTCACTAATTATGTCATGGTGTTATATTGTTAATAAAAATATATATCTATATGCAATTTAATAAATTATTGGTACAATATGTAATTTAATAAATCAATTTAAGAACATATAGCATATTTGTTTGTGGTTTTAATAAATTATTGGTACAATATACAATTTAATAAATCAATTTTAGATCAAGGGGTTTTAGTCTCCTCCAACTCAATTTTTTTTTCTAGACCGCATGAAATATTATTGCATCCGCATGAAATATTATGCGTAATGTATAATTGTATATACGATTATTTAAATCCGTATATATGAAACTACATGACATTCTGAGCGCGATATCAAACTGCATATGCATATGCTGCTACATTTGAAAACACTGCTCAAAAGCATTTTTTTTTCTAATTTTAAAAATAAAGTTTGTGTAGCAGAATTTTTTATTTTTACAAATTATATAAAAATAATACGGAGTACAGAAATGATCATTTTTTTAACTTTAAATTTTTTTTGACAGTAGATGGTTTGTTATCTAAAAGAACCAATTTTTGTTTCGATTCTTTAAAATTTATTAAGAAACAAAATTTTAAGATTGCATCTATAGACTAGTGTTTTATGCCCCTTCTAAATTTTTTTGCTTATAAATTATAATTTTCTCTCTTCTTCCGCTCACAACACATTCACTTTAAAATTCGCGTGCTCGATTTAGATTCATGGGACAAACTTTAATAAAAATTATCTGCACAAATCTTAAAGCTGATCCAATGACTCCAGATGTCCGATATGAATCGGAACGACCTTGATTCCTTTCAGAGCATGAAAAATAAGAGAAAAAGTTTCTGTCCAATGAGTTTTGTCCACCATCTGTCCACAACCTTATCAACTCTCATTCTAACTGTCGGTCCCCATCTCGTCTTGCTATTTAAACACCCGATCCCTCAAAAACTTCCGATCTCTCTTTCTCTCTTCACCTCTGACCCCAACCAACTGGATTCATATTGATTCCCTCAAGATTCTCTAAGCCCGTAACGGCTTAGACATGATTGTTCGTCAAATCTGGAGAAGGCGAGTTTGAACTCTGGCATTCAAAGACCGCTTGCTGCTTTCAAACATTCAGAATCTCACGAAGAGTGCAAAGCGGGTGGTCCATCATTGTGCGTGGGAAATTTCTGCCAATTGCCTTGTCCAAGCTGATGGAAGATGCTTACTATTCTTGTGTCTAGGCTTCGACCTTACTCACCCAGAACCTGAAATGCTTTCTTCCTCGCCTAGGTGTGCTACTATTGATTGGTGCCCTATCTAGATCTCTCATTCCGATCTCTCCTTCTCTCTTTCTCATCTCTTTTTTAGCACAAAACAAAACAAATCAAAGTTCCGATCTCCTTTTATCTTTCTGTCTTTCTCAAACAAAACAAATCAAAGTTCTGATCTCCTTCTCATCTCTCATTTCGATCTCTCCTTATCTTTATTTATCGAATTTGTTATTATTTTCTTGCATTACTTGATCAGTCTAAAAAAGAGATGATCGGATCGGATCGGATCGGAAGAATAATCTGGATCGACCGCGACGGCAATGAAATCGTAATTGTTGTTTTTTTGTATTTACCTTCTCTGATTCATTTTTCCTTTGCAATGTCGATTTTAATTGAGATTACTGACTCGATCTCGTTTTTTATACATGATCGCAATGGAACCTTTAATCGTGGAGCGCGATCGAATAGAAGTTGTTTTTGTTGAAGAGCACGACAAAATTCAAATCTAGTAAGTTATTTCTGTTGAATTTATTATTTTCGTTGTATGCAGTAACAGATCTAGCATTTCAAATGAAATCTGGAGGAAATAGATGATAGAGAGACGATATGGAGTATTGATCTGTTAATTTTACTGTATTGTCCCGTTAATTTTACAGTATTCATCTTGTCATTTTACAGTATTCATCTTGTGAAAATCTGGAGGAAATAGATGATAGAGAGGCGATATGGAGTATTAATATGTTAATTTTACAGTATTGCCTTGTTAATTTACAGTATTCATCTTGTCATTTTACAGTATTCATCTTGTAGAAATCTGGAAGAAATAGATGATAGAGAGGCGATATGGAGTATTGATCTGTTAATTTTATAGTATTGCCCCGTTAATTTTACAGTATTCATCTTGTCATTTTACAGTATTCATCTTGTGGAAATCTGGAGGAAAAAGATGATAGAAATGCGATATGGAGTATTGATTTGTTAATTTTACAGTATTTATCTTATAATTTTACAGTATCCATCTTGTATTTTTACAGTATTCATCTTGTGAAAATCTGGAAGAAAGAGATGATAGAGAGACTTCTTACTAATCCGAACAATGAACACCAGAGGTTTTTAATGTAAAAGTTATATGGAGGAAAGAAATTAATTGCAATTTATCCCAGCTAGTTGTTTTGATATACATAATAACTGGTTCATATAATATTTTCAGCTTGGGTACCTTGAATATTGCAAAAGACGTGGATTCACAAGCTGCTATATATGGGCCTGTCCCCCTCTCAAGGGTGAAGATTACATCTTATATTGCCATCCTGAGATTCAAAAGACCCCTAAGTCTGACAAATTGCGTGAATGGTGTGTGTTATCCCTGCAAGTTCAAGTCAAAGATTCCATTCATTATACATGTTACTAAACATATTTACTATAATGTTTACCCATGTCTATGTTTTGAAGGTACTTGTCTATGCTGAAGAAGGGCATAAAAGAGAACATAGTCGTTGACCTGACAAATCTGTATGACCACTTCTTCAGAAATCAGGGGGAATCCAGAGCAAAGGTGACAGCAGCCCGTCTGCCTTATTTTGATGGCGACTATTGGCCAGGAGTTGCAGAAGACATGATTACCCAACTGCACCAAAAGAAGAATGACCATAAGCTGCAAAAGGAAAAGGCCGGGGAAGGTCTAATCACTAAGAGTCCCCTCAAGGCTAGTGAACACGCCAATTCCAGCAGCCATGTCTCCGAGGATACCATGCTAATGAAGATGGTACTGTAGTTTTTTTTTTTTAAACCTAAATAAGGATAATGTGCTTTTTATTGTCTGCCAGAATCTAATCTGAGTGATGAGAAGGTGGTTCATGTTTACACGGCTTGTTTTTCCTTGTGCAGCTGGGCAAAATATTGCATCCCAACAGGGAAGACTTGATCCTAGTTCATCTCCAGCATCCCTGCAACCACTGTTGCGTACTTATGGTGTCTGGTACACGCTGGGTGTGCAATAGTTGCCGATATTTCAACCTATGTGAGAGGTGAGCATGATAATTGGCAGCATTATTCATGAAAATTTTCTGTATAAAAAAAACATCCCGATACTGACCATTATCCAAAATGACAATTTCATCCTTCTGGTTGACTTTTGCATTTATTCATCTGCTGTCTTGTATGAATAATCTTCTCTCTCTGCATGATAGCTGTCATAAAGCGGAGCAACTGCGTGAGGACAGGGAGAGGCATCCGACCCATAGCAGGGAGAAACACACTTTCAGACCTGTAAGTTTTCTCTTTCTTGGACTTTCTTCCAGTAGAGCTTTATCTTGATAGTATTATTTATCATACTTCTTATATTGTGCTCTTATTTTAGCATTTTGCACATGATAACATAATAATGAAAATTAGTTGCAACTTATAAATCCTGATTACATGATGTTTCTTTCAGATGGAGATAACCGGCATTCCGAATGACACAAAGGACAAGGATGATATCCTTGAGAGTGAGTTCTTTGATACACGACAAGCATTTCTGTCACTATGTCAGGGCAACCACTATCAGTACGACACTCTTCGACGTGCAAAACACTCGTCGATGATGGTGTTGTACCATCTTCACTGCAATGACCTTGGCATGGGGAAAAGGCGAACGGGTCGATTTAGGCCCGTCTGAGCGCCATGCAGGAGAAGAAAGAAGAACTGGGCAGCGGGGGCAGGTGGAATGGGTCACAGTCAGGATTCTAATTGAAATGAGTTCCGCTGACAGAGTGGTCCGCAGATCAAATGAATCCCGTGACCGTTACTTGTCTGAATCACTAGAGAAGGGACCCACATCGTCATTATTGGAGACGACTCGTGAGGTACGGACTGGAGACGAGAAAGACGCGGAGAGAC
Organism: Carex rostrata; assembly: GCF_964058835.1. NCBI lineage: Eukaryota > Viridiplantae > Streptophyta > Magnoliopsida > Poales > Cyperaceae > Carex > Carex rostrata. The sequence continues at coordinate 6,070,738 of NC_135930.1, read as the reverse complement.
CTCAATCTGTTAAGCCAGCTCAGCTGTATACGATGATCTGTTGCTGATTTGGACGACAAGTGGCATGCTGTGATTAATTAGAGAGATATACTCAATTAATTCTTGTATTTCTCGAGTCTGTAGAATCGGCTATAAATATAGGATGTATCTGTGGAGTCATATAGACTATTATTGTGTAATTTTGGTGTTTCCCCTAAACTTGCCTTTATCCCCATTTTTGTATCTATGAGATTTGAGTAATAGAAATTGGAGTCGATTGTTTGTTCTTTTTTTCAATTCACATGTTCTTGTGCTTCGCTGTGTCAGGGACGTGACACAATTAGAGAGCTTGGAGATGATGCTTGATCTCAATTGAATTGAATGCCTACCCTCAATCAACCCAGATCCTTCCAAGTATGAGGTAAGTTGGTCCCACTTTAAGAAGTTTTGACAGCATGAGAATTCGTTGAGAATAGTATACTATCAGTGTTTGTTCCATGCGGAGACACAACTCAAAGAGAATTTGGTTCGTGCGCAATACTCTGGAAGAATAACTTGTAAGCAACAAAAAGATGCAGTCAACATGTTCTTTTTGGTATTAATTGCAATTTATCCCAGCAGTTATAACAAGTACCAACTATATATCTATTACACCAATATGACTAAGCCACACTTCACTGCACTTTGGTACATTTCAGCAGTACCTGAGCCAAAGCAAACCTTCCTGTTTTACCCTTTCTGCCAGTATTTCTGGAGTGATGCTTTGGCCTCTGAAAGTCAGTAAATTTCTTTGTTTCCTAATGCCAGCTTGCCCAGAAAAACATTTACCCAAAAAATTAATCAACGTAAAATATCAAAAATTAAACTTGTGGAAAGTTATATACACACCAATGGCAGAGGCAGCATGGACCACGGGTAGGCATCCGTCTACTCTGAATTTTGATAATTACATATAAATCCGTATAAAATTAGATAATTGTCTATCTCTATTTCGGTTCATTGCCTACCCTACCGCAATTCTATTCTAGTTGTGGCTTGATTCGGCCTTTTTCGTGTCAATTTTGAATTTAACAAAAATGAGTTTTGTTGATTTGGAAAGAAAGTGAACAAAGACTCTTTGGAGAAGAAATATTATTTAATACTTCTTTCTAAATAGATTTGATGTATTGGTCTATTAAGTATAAAAATAGTAATAATTATTGATTCACAGAGAAGAGAACTAGGAGCATCTTGAAATTATTTGAGCCTTAACATTTAATCTAGACCATTATACCTTGCTATTTAACGATTTTAACATACAATTAATCAATTTATTTTTAAATTATCGCAAAAATTATCTTAATAACAAAATATAGTAAAAATAATAATTTTTAACCTGATTTTTTTATCAAACTGTTTAGAAATAAAAAATATTCATTTTTAAGACAGAGAGTGCTCACAATTAATTTTTTTTTTTTAAATAATTTATTTTTTGTTTACTCCTGATAAAATTCTGGCTACGCCACTGTACACACCCATCATAATAGTTAGTTGATCAATTTACATATTTTCTCATTTTAAAAAAAAAATAGTTAGTTCTTCATCTAAACTTACTTATTTATCAATAATCCCCGTTTCTTTGTTTAATAATTTAAATAAAAATTACTACTAAAAAAATTTAAGGACAATTTTGCCCTTATTTTAAATATTGTGTCTCGCTGATTCCTCCCCCTTCGATACTAGCTTCCATTTGGGAAGGCTATTGCATAGCGACCTACAGTTCAATATTTGAGTTTTCAAAATCTAAACGGTCGATTCGAACCGTTCATTTTGTTCTTCATATTAATATGTGTTTGGAGACCAAATTTTACATTTTTTTGGAAATTTTTTACTATTTTTTTAGATAGGTAGAAAATCAAATATCTGAATGGTGCAAAAAATTTTAGATCAACTGATTTTCTACCTATCTAAAAAAATAGTAAAATTTTTTCAAAAAATATAAAATTTGGTCTCCAAACACATATTAATATGGAGAACAAGATTAACGGTTCGAATCGACCGTTTGAATTTTGAAAATTCGAATATTAAACCGTAGCACCGTAGGTCTCTATGCAACCCATAGCACCTTAGCCTTATCCCTTCCATTTTATATGCTTTAAGTCTTGTTTCATGTTCTCATGGCGTTTTTCCATATCATTTAGAGTGTCAGCTTAAATGGTTTCCAATATTATTAAAAAAATTGAGTCTCTCACTTGGTTTTATTTAAAGGATCAGCATGAACATTAGAATGTTGAAAAAACTTTGTATTCAAGCATACTCTCTCATGTGGAAAGATAGGAGTGTTCATTGGATTCGATTTAATTAGTTTCTGATACGTCCAAAGGGTATGGTAAAAAGCTTCAGTACAACGAGATGTACCTTTTAAACCCTAAATACGCTTTTGGTTCAGATCGCAAGTATACAATCCTATCAAAGTAGTATATTGTCGGGTATCGATCCACAGGGAGTATGATAAATACTTAGTTTAAACTTTACTAATTAATTTCTGAAAATAAAAGGAAAGTAAAGTGCAATAAAAGTAAATTGGGGGGGGGGGGGTTTGTTCTAATTAATCCTAAGTTTGGGTTCAATACCCTAAAGAGAGGAATTAAAAACAATTAAAGTAAATAAAGGAAAGAAAGATTGGTTTGCTTTCAAGTAAAGGAGATCTATGGGTCTTTGGTCTACAATCTCTTGCTAACTCTATTAATTCGGTATTTGTTTGAATTCATGTATGATTTGACGAGGTTTCTAACCTAATATGTTATTAAGGGTTACTTTCGTAAATTAATAACATGCCTAGGTAACTCGGACTTCTCAATTAAGTCCCCCACCCTAGCTACCTAGACCCATTGAGCTCTTGTTAGTCTCTCCTCTCCTCAAATATTGGTACTTCACAATTAAGTCCATCATACCAATACCCGATTCGAATTGAGATGTCCTAATTAGGGTTTGACTTCACGATTAGGTTCTTCACCAAGTCCCTAACCTTAATTTCTATAGTTCCGGCTTAGATTAAATTGGTTACAATCTTAATCTAAACCTAGGGTATTTGCATTCATAATTTGGTACTATCCTATTGATCACAGTCAATTTTGGTTCTTTCGAATCCAAAACGGGATACTACAATTCAAGTACTAACTATGTAATTAACACAAATTATTAAATCACAGAAATTAACAATCAAATCCCATAAAACAATCATAATAAAAATAAATAACCGAATAAGATATAATTAAACAAGTTCATGCATTGACCTAAACTCCTAGAGAGAGATCTACTCCCTCATGGAGAGATTCATTACAAAAGTTGGCAAAAGTAAGAAGAAATGAAATAAAGAAATGATTACACTCTTTATTGGATCAAAATCCTCAATCTTGCCGAATCTTGCTCAGGAAACCCTTCTTCTCCTTGTTTGAAAGCTTTCCTTACTTCAGAATTTATCGCTAAGTATTGTGTGTGTGGAGAGAGAGATGAGATAATGGATGATTTTTGTAATAAACCTCCTCTTTTATAGCCAAGGATGATGCTCAATTAAGAGCCTAGGAAGTGGAGTTAGTGGGTGCTATATTTTGATTGTTTTTCAGGATGCCTTGTCCACATGTGGCTGTTAAAACGCATCCATGATGCGCCAAAAATAGAAAAATTGTCAAAAACGTGCAATTTTGGCTTTCTGCGGGTCCAGTGCGGGTGCTCCGGGCCGCACTGCGTATGGTCTCACCCGCACTGGGAGAAATTTGATTTTTTTTTTTTTTTTAGTTTCTCATGTTGTAGATCTTCTCGCTAGATTTCCAAAAAGTGGTCACAAGCCTTAATCGGAGTTACGAGTCAAAAGTTATGGTCGTTTTAAGTTTAGACTCCATTTTTAGCTGACTGCTACAGTTCGTCCGCACTAGGCTCGGACTTTTTCTGTGCGACCAGAGTGCGGCTGTATCGATATCCGTGCGTCTGTATCGATATCCGTGCATCCGCACGGATTTTGATGTATAGCTTATTATACCTTTTCAAAATTGACGCGCGTCCAGAAATCCATCTAAGTACTTATTGCAGCCATATCGCAAACCGTGTGTCCGCACTGAGCATTTTTCTTCAGTTTTCTTCATTTCCTGCAAATCAAAAGCAAGTAAACACAGTAACTTGATCCTAGATGTATTATATTCACTTTATATTCAAAATACAAGATAGTTGGTGTTATTTCGTGATAAAAATCAGATCGAATATGTATATAATTTAGGCCTATCAGTTTCAAACAGAACTGAGAGAGCTCAGATTAAACAGTTCAGTTTTTCCGATTAAATGGATCGATTTGATTTATTTTAAAACCGGTTAATTGTTCGGTTTATAAATTTTAAAATTGGGTGGACACCAATATTTCTGAACTCATCTCGAACGAAACATTTAATAAAAATTCGAACGTTACGACATAATATATATTGGTTGGTTCAATTTATAACCGGTTATACCGTACCAAACAAATTTTTTAAACCCATCTTAAAAAAATAAAAAAGATAAAAAAAATATTTATTTTTATAATTAATCTTCTTATTTCGGTTCAAACGAACTAACCAAAATTTAGCTTGGTTTGTTTAGTTCGGTATTAATGTTGTTGATAAGTTTATTTCAGTCATTTCGATTGTATTTTTTAAAATTGGATAAAACTTTTGTTTGCTTATTTTTTTTTTTTTCAAAATTATATTTTACATTTTTTTTGAATTTTTTTTACTATTTATTAAGCCACTTTGAAAATCGCGATTCAACGGTGCCTTTTGATTTTACTGTTATCATTGGATTAACAATTTTCAAAGTGGCTTAATAAATAGTAAAAAAATCCAAAAAATGTAAAATTTGATCGCCAAGCACATATTAATATGGAGAACAAGATGAACAGTTTGGATCGGTCATTTAGATTTTGAATCCGGTGATTTATTGTCCAATGCACAAAGATGCCTATGCATTGCAATATATGGTAGACTTACTATATATATATATATAGAGAGAGAGAGAGAGAGGATGGTTAAAATGCACCCTCCCTCTTGTGCTCCTAACGTGCACCCTCATCTCATATCTTCATTTTCAAAGTTCAAATAGTCAATTCGAACCTTTCAACGTATTCTTCATATTAAAATGTGCTTGGAGACCAAATTTTACACTTTTTGAAAAAATTTTACTATTTTTTCAGAATTTTTGAAAATCATCACTTTGCTGAATTTTTTATTATCGTTTAGTTTAATAAAAAATTCTGAAAAAAATAGTAAAAAAAATTTCAAAAAGTGTAAAATTTGGTCTCCAAACACATTTTAATATGACACATTAGAAAGTTCGAATCGACTATTTGAACTTTAAAAATGAAGATATGAGGGAAAGGTGCATTTTAACCCTCCTCATATATATATATATACTAGATCGTGTCCTTGCGTTACAACAGGAACATATTATGAGATTGAATAGAATATAAAGTGACCTTTTTGTTTCACATTCACACAAAAAATATATATATTTAAATGAAAATAAAAGGATAAAAAATAAATGTCAAAATAATAAATAACAATAAAAAAAAATAACAAATGAAAAAAACATATCAAATATAATATAAAAAAAATTCTTGAAGTGTCATTGTGATTTAAAATCTAATTTTCTCCACACGTAAGACATGTTATTAAACGATTTAGAGGACAAATAATATGTAAATAAATAAAATTGGGAAATATATGATTAAATGATTCAAATAAAAATTTTCTCTACATATATATTCAGATCAAAAAGATATGATTGTTTCTATCATCACAAGATCTGCTATTCATCTATTCACAAAGATATAGTAGACTTAAACAAAATCCGAAAAGATATAATAGTTTTTATTTTCATTGTCGAAACTATGGAGGAAGAGGAGAAATGAAATGGAGGAAATAGAGAAATAAGAAAATAATTTAATTGCAGGAATTGGAGATAGTTTTAAAGAGAAATAATGAAACAGATCGCTAGGGATTCATTCAATTTTAATTGTGACAAACCATGTAGCAGTTCTTGTAGCGAGTTTGTTTTTAACTAAATTTATACTTCTACACATAAAATAGGTGTATTTAATTAAAAAGAGACGGATTATGTGATTGAAGAGTTGACATTCAATTTGAAAGTTCATCTTTCAATCTCAGTCGTTGACGGATCAGGCAACTACGTGCATAATATAAGAATGTGTGTGTGTGTGTGTGTTCTAGTTTGATATCATGTATTTACGGAACCCAAAGGATAATTTCACTGGAGGTCATCAAATTTTGTTATTTGTTATGTATTAGTCGTTCAAGTTTGATTTGTTTTTTTTTAGTTACTGAATTTTGTCATTTGTCTCAGTTAAATCACTTTATACTTTTCCATTCAAAATTTTAATGGAATATTCTCATTATATCCAAAATATTAACGAAATATACTAATTCCTTCCAAAATACTAACGGAATGAGCATATTCCATTAGCATTTTGAACAGAAAATTATAAAATTACTTAATTAGAATAAAGAATAAAATTGAGTGACTTAAAAAACACAAATTAAACTTGAATAACCAATTTATAACAAATAACAAAATTTGATGACCTCCAGCTAAATTTACCCTAACCAAAAATTTGACCGTTAAAAACTGTCACGTTCTTACATCAATTAATATAAACAAATCGACATGGTCTTTGATATTATAGAGGGCCCACCGGTCCATCAGACCATCACATAAAGAACCTTCACTTGGACCCAACACTTTCGGTATCCATTTTTCATCCCATCAAATGATGATGAATTTATTTATTTTAGCTCTAGTTCTAGACATTGGTCCTATAAATTATACCTTATTTTCTAGTCGTATAAAAATAAACAATTACTGGTGTAAACAACTTACATAATTAAATTCGGACTGTGCGATCAGAATTCAAATCAATTTAATATGTTATTTAGATGATTAAATCTGGATTGTTCGATCAGAATTTGAGCCAATTTAGTTTGTTCTTTTACACACGAGTTCATATACTCTAAAGTTGCGAACATAGCCAGAATTTTTATTAAGAATAGTTAAAAAAAAAATTATTGATACAATTAATGGATTGCAAACTGCAACCCTTCAAAGGCTCCAGGACCTGACGGTCTCTCTTTTCAATTTTATCAATCATTTTGGGATTTAGTTCATATGGATCTCTTTAGTCTCTTTCAATCCTTTTATCATAGGACATTGGATATTTCTAAATTAAACTTAGCATCCATTTGCTTAATCCCAAAAAAAACAGATGCTTCCATTATTCAAAATTATAGACCTATAAGTTTGATTAACTGTAGCTTTAAGTTGATTACTAAAGTCCTTACCAATAGACTAGCTCTAGTTATGGATCCCCTTATTGATGACTCACAGGCAGCTTTTATTAAAGGTAGGCTTATAGGTGATAATATTATTTGTGCCACTGAAGTTCTTCACCAAGTTAGGTTATCCAAACAGCAAGGTATTCTACTTAAGTTAGATTTCGAGAAAGCCTTTGACAAGGTGAATTGGGATTTTCTTTTTGAAGTTCTTACTGCTAGGGGTTTTGGTCCTCTCTTTATTTCTTGGATTAGGGACATTTTGTATGGTGGCAGATCATGTGTCTCCTTTAATGGAGAATTAGGTCCTTATTTCCCTTGTAAACAAGGTCTTAGGCAGGGTGACCCCATGTCCCCTTTTCTTTTTGATCTTGTAGCAGATTCTTTAAATAAAATTCTTAGTCGGGCTCAAGCAGCCGGTTATATTTCTGGTTTAGGTACCTTTTCTCATGTACAGGGTGTGCTCAATCTGCATTTTGCAGATGATACCCTCCTATTTTTGAAAGCAGACCCTAAGATGCTAGAATATCTGAAGTTTTTACTTCTAGGTTTTGAACTATTGTCTGGCCTTAAAATTAACTTTGATAAAAGTGTCATGGTTCCTCTTAATATACCCAATGTTTTAGCTACTTCCTTGGCTAGTCAATTAAATTGTACTTTATCTAATCTCCCAATAACTTATCTTGGAGTCCCTTTACATTGGAAAAAACTAAGCCCATCAGATTGGTCTCCTTTGATTGCTAAGTTTGAAAAAAAATTGCAATCTTGGAAAGGTTCTCTACTCTCTCTAGGAGGTAGAGTCACATTACTTAATTCTGTCCTTACCTCTATACCTCTTTACTGGTTATCAATTTACAAACTTCCGGTGGGTATTAGACTCACTATAGATAGAATACGACGAAAATTTCTTTGGGCTGGTAATTCTTCAGAAAGGAGAAAATATCATCTCATTTCATGGGAAGTTATTTGTTCCCCTAAAGATCAAGGGGGTCTTGGTGTTCTCAATTTGAAATTCATGAATATTGCGTTACTTGCCAAATGGTGGTATAGGTTTAAAGATCCCACTGTTGTGGGAAAATGGAAATTAATTCTTTCCTCCAAATATAGCTCTTCGGGGTTATCCTGTTCTAGATGTTCTTCGTTTTGGTCCGGTGTTCTCTCTTTCAGATTTATTTTTGACTTAGGAATTAATAGAAGTATAGGTACTGGTAAGGATACTTATTTTTGGCTTGATAGATGGTTTGGTGATTGTGCACTGTATTGTTCTTTTCCTCAATTATTTAGTATAGTTTCTGATCCTTCTATCTCTGTTTTTGATGCATTTCATAACTGTTGTGTATTTTAGGTATCGAATAATGGGTCAATTTAATACACTTTTTCACTTTTAAATTTATAAAACCTTAGTACACAATAATAGGTCAGTTGCAAGCATACAACCTATCCTTGTAGTAGTTTAGGTATCGATCCAAAGACAACGGGAAATATTACTTTTTTACTAAATTAATTAATTCTAAAACAGTGCAATAAAAGTAAATGGGGGGTTTGTTTGAAAATTGGTTTTGTGGGTTCAATACCCAATTGAGAGTCTAAAAGTAAACAAAGCAATTTAAACAAACAAATAAAAGGAGTTTTGTGATTTAATGAGATGGAAGTCTAGGGGCTTTTGGCATACAATCACTTGGTCAAATCAATACTTAGTTGGTTTCTAAATTCATGTTTGCAATTATGGGGTTTCTAAGCCTTAAATATCAAAAAGGGTCACTTTCGTGAATTAATGACGTGCCTAAATAATTCGGATTTCACGATTAAGTCCTTCACCCTAGCTATCTAGACCATAAGCACAGGTTAGCCTAGTTTATCCCTAAATATCAATACTTCACGATTAAGTCCTTCATACCAATATTTGGTTCAATTCTAGGGGTCCCAATCAAATATGAGGCTTCACGGTTAAGTCCTTCACCTCAATTCAACCTTTGTTTCTTGTGGTTCCGAACTAAGAAATAGATTTGGTCATTTCTAATCTTAATCCTAAGGTTATTCATGTATACAATTTGGTACCATCAATTCTTTGATCCGAGCACTTTAAGTTTGTTAGACCTAAACGGGACGCTAATTAACGAGCACACAAATCATACAAGCACATGAATTATAAAATCAACAAGAACAAACATGCAAGCAAACAATCATCATAGAGAAAAATATCCAACTAAGATAGATTTTAACACAAGTTCATGTTTTAAGCCTAAGCCCCTAGAGAGGAAATCTAGCCTCTCATGGGTGCGTTAACATCCAAGAGAAATACAAGAGTAAACATGATTAAAACTAAGGAAAAGAAGAAAGAGAATAGAAAACACCAATCTCTTCGCTCGCTGCCCCTTGTCTTCACCTTTGCTCGCTCGAGAAAACCTTCAATCCTTCTCTTCAATCGCCTTCAATCACTTGGGGAAGATAGAAAAGATGTGGAAAGATGTGTAGAATAAAAGCTAAGTTGAAAGATGTCTTCCCCTGGTGTCTCCCTGTCAATATATAGCTATTTTTGTGCCTTGGGAAACAATCCCCCGAAATCTGGAAGGAAAATCTGAAGAGATATGATGAAATCAGGCCAGACTGGCATTCGTGCGGCCTCTTGTGCGGCCTTCACAAATTCTCTGCGGCCCACACGAATTTCCTGCGGCCAGCATAGAATGGAGAATTGGCTGGAGATCATGCAGGATTTTGTGTGGCCCACACAAAATTCCTTAAGGTCGCACAAAGGCCCGCATAACTCTCTGTTTTCAAAGGAGAAAACTTGATAAATTTCGAATTTTATTTTCGGCTTGAATTTATTTTGTGTGGCCTGCACAGAATTCCTACAGGTCACACAAACACCCACAGAATTGCTCCTTTTGCTCGATTTCTGCAATTTAAACAAGGCAAAGGCAGTAACTTGGTTCTTTGGTATATTCTATGTTAAACTAAGCTAAAATACAAGGGATTTGGTGCAGTTTTAGAGGTAAAACCCTAACCGAAAGTATATATAATTGAGGCTTCTCAAAATCCCCCAAGCTTAAACCTTGCTTGTCCTCAAGCAAAATCTAATCTTAGGTATAAGTTTGGTTTCTAAACTAGCCAAATTCCAAGTATATCCCTAAGTGCGAAAAATTCTCATGATCTTGCTTTCATTAAAAACTCGACAATCCTTTTGAAAAATAATTTGAACTTTCCTTGATCAATTTTAATTTACCCCACACTTTGACAAATCAAATCTTATAATTAAAGATGCTTCAATATTTGCAAAAACTAATCTTTTGAATTTATCAATATTTCATTTCTTCGCCAAAATTGTGCCCTCATTTTGTGGTGATTTTTCTTTTTGCCCCCCCCCCCCAAGCTTGGAACAAGCTTAGGTTAGAAAGTCGCGGACTTCATGTGTTGATATATGCAAAGTCTAGTACTCTTTTTTTTATATTTGGGAGACGAGCTCAAAGGCGCCGAAGTGGACTTATTGCCAGTACTCTTATGTTCTCCGTCTTTTTATTTTTCATCTTTTTTTCTTCCTTTTTTTATTATATTTATTATTTTTATTTGCATACACCATGAATACACACATCCAATGATATTCATTCATATCAATAGATATCCCAATCTTTCTTTCATTTAAAATCCCAAATTTCTCAATTAGAAAGGCATAAGCTGGTTTCAGAAATGCTTTTTTCAATAAAATTCAAATTTTCATTTTTTTTCAAAAATGTCAAAACATCTTATCTTATGCAATTCATTAATCAAATATGGGGTAATTTCTAATTTTTCAAAGTTATCCAAATCATTATCAAAAATTTTCAAATAAGTCCTTAATTCTAGCAATCACACAAATTTTTCACCTAAAATGCAATTGTGCAAAAATTTAAACATGCTCTAAATGCAGATACAATTTTCTTCTATTCCACCCCCCCAAGCTTGAATGAAGCATTGTCCTCAATGCTTAAATTCACACAAGAAAAAGTAAATAGAAGAAAACATGAAAACTTACAAGACATGGAGTGGAGGGAGAGGCGAAAACGCCTTATTGCTCGGGTGGAGGATCGGGAGGGCGGCCTCCCTGTTGCTTTTGTTTGTGTCGATTTTCTCTATGTTTGATTTTGTGGAACGTCTTTTTGCTCCTGTTTTTGAACTTTTTCATAAATTTCATGGATTTTGCTTTTGAGAACCAAGTTTGCTTTGTCTTGTCGACTTCCTGAGGTTTGTCAGTTTCAGATGTTGCCACTGACTTTTCTTGCACAAATGCTCCATTAACATGTGAAATTTCTGTCATGAAAACTGAATTTTTGTTAGGAGGTATTAATGGCTTATGAAAATAAAAATCTTCTTTCTCCTTCCCAACAGAGAAAAACAACTCCCCCTCTTTGAGATTCGGGTTAAGCCTTCTTTCAGCTTCGATCGAAGGTTTGTGATCATCCTCCATCAAGATGCGGTGCATGTAAAGGTTAGGATTGATTCCAGTTAGGTCATCTGTGGTGTATCCTATCTCCTTTTGATGCAATCTAAGAGTGGGGGGCCAAGGTTTCAGTTCGAGTTGAGGCGGTTTGGGAGAAGAATCAGCTAAACTGGGGCAGTCAGAATTTTTCTCGGACTGGTGTGGCCCACACAAATTTTCTGGCTGCTCTCGAACTTTTTTCTGCGGCCCACACAAATTTTCGGTGTCACCAGTCTGTTCTGTTTTAGCTCCGATTTCATCTAGATTTTCGTCCGGCTGTCCACCATTTGTTACCTTATCTATTTGAGCAGCAATTTTGGTATTTAAAACATCTATCCTGCAAATTGTGTCATTGTCATTAGAAGGAAATTGCATAGATTTGAAAACATCAAATTCCACTTTCTCATCACCAATTGAGAAAGAAATCTTTCCTCGTGTGACATCAATGATTGTACCTGCCGTACTGAGAAAATCACGTCCAAACAAGAGAGGGATATGGGGATCTTCTTCCATTTCTACTACCACAAAATCTACAGGTATATAGAACTTGCCAATTTGAACAACTACATCTTCTGCAATTCCAGAAGGGTATCGTACAGATTTGTCAGCCAATTGAAGAGACATTTTTGTTTGTTTTAACTCCCCTAGACCTAGTCGATCATGCACCGACTTGGGCATCAAACAAACACTAGCACCAAGGTCTAACAAACAACGATTAAAATTGGTGTCCCTAATTTTGCATGGAATAGTAAAACTACCCGGATCTTTGAGTTTAGGGGGCAATTTAATTTGTTTGTTCATGACAAGTGCACTGCATTCTGCATTTAATGCCACAGTTTCAACCTCTTCAAGTTTCCTTTTATTGGACAACAATTCTTTCAAAAATTTTGCATAAGACGGCATTTGAGTAATGATTTCTGTAAAAGGAATGGTAATGTTCATTTTCTTTAAATGGTCCATGAATTTGGTAAACTGTTGATCCATTTTGGGCTTAACTAATCGCTGAGGAAAAGGTACAAACCTGAGAGGAGGAACATATTTTTCAGAAGATTTTACCTTTTTTGGATCAGTGTTACCAGATTTTTGGCGATCTGGAAATTCTGGTGCAGCCGCAGGAAAATCTGTGCAGACCACAGGAATTTCTGGGAAGGCCGCAGGAGAGGCCGCAGAAACCTTTGTTTCTACTGTTGCTGGTGTTCCAACTGGTTGTTTCGGCTCTTCTTCGGCTGGAATCTTCGGTCCATCATATTGCTTACCACTTCTAAGAGTCACAGCATATACATGTTCCCTCGGATTTTGCTCAGGTTTTCCAGGAAGCATGCCTTATGGGCGTGCGGCAGATGCGGCTTGTTGAGCCATTTGGGTCTCAAGCAACCTACTTTGAGTTTGCACGAGATCCAATCTATTGTTCACGGCTCTCAAAGAATATGAAAACTCATCATTCTTTTTGTTTTGTTTAAAAACAAACTCTTTTTGAGAAATCATTAAATCTTCCATCATTTTTTCTAACCTTGATAATTGAGATTGACCTTGATTCTTGTATTGGTTTTGGTATTGGTTACCATTACCTTGATTCTGGTTCGAATTTTGGTTCAAGTTTTCATTGTCATTTCTCCACCTAAAGTTAGTATGGTTGTACCTTGTGGCATGGTTGTAAGTATTTGAGTTGTTTTGATTGTACTGGCCGTTTCTTTTGTCACTCTCATTATAAAACAACCCATTAACTTGTTCCATCATTTCATTACCTCTTGTGGAGAATTGGCATCCGGTTGTGTCATGGTCAGTTTCTCCACATATACCACAAAGTGAATTTTTGACTAAAGATTTTACCTGCTGCATCTTTTTCATTTGATTTTGGAGAGAGTCTACCTTTGCTTGTAAAGCGGTTACCTCATCCACCTTAATCATGCCAGCAGGCGCGTTGCTTCTCTTTGTATCTCTTCCAGCTGTCCACTCGCGTTGACTTATTGCCATGTCCTCAATCATTTCCATTGCCTCCACAGCATCTTTGTTGGCTAGGTTTCCACCAGCAGCCGCGTTAAGTTGAGATTTCGTCGCGTATGTGCAACCTGCATAGAAAAACTGAAACAAAAGCCATACATCAATACCATGATTGGGGCACAAACGCAAGAGTTCTTGCCATCTATCCCAAGCTTCGCTTAATGTCTCGTCATCACCTTGTTTGAAAGTGGTGATTTTTGCTCTAAAATGTTGGGTTTTAGAAGGTGGAAAATACTTGCCTAAAAACAATTTTTGTACTTCTGGCCAAGTGCTGGTTACTCTAGGGTTCAACAATCTTAACCAAGTTCTAGCTTCATCTCTAAGAGAAAGGTGAAAACAGTTCAATTTCAAGGCATCAAGTTGGGGTCCTCTTGGTGCAAAAGTACCACAATGTTCTTCGAACATTGCTAAATGTTGGTGAGGGTCCTCATTTAATGCACCACCAAACTGGTTTTGACCTAACAGATGAATAAGAGTTGGTTTGAGATCGGGGTTGGTTCCCCCATGCGCTACATATCCAAAGCGTTGGTCCGGATCCATGTGATTCATGAAATCCCTCATGGGTCGGCGGTCATTTCGATTATGAGGTTGTGGTCCATTTCTGCCATTCGCGCCATGGAAAGGGTTTTCGAGATCATTATCAACATGGACTTGAGATCTATTTTTATCCTCCTCGTCCATTCCGTATCGAGTGTTTCCGTCCATCTGTACTTCTTCCTCTTTGAGAATAGATTGTGGGAATGGTTGAGAAGATGATGCGCTTTGCGTGTTCTTTTGGCTTTGGCTCCTAGTGACAGGCGCCAGTGCTCAAAGCTGCAAAGAGAGAGAAGAGAGGTGAGTTTCAAATCAAGCAAGAAATAAACAAGGAAAATAAAATAGGGAAAGAGAATAAAATAGAATGAGGAAGGAAAATATTTTTCTGATTTTTAATAAATGAAAGCAAAGAAGGAAGTATTTTTCTAGTTTACTTGGAAAGAAAAATTAAGCTAATGAAGGAAATATATTTTTTGTGTTTTAGGAAATAAATAAAAGGCAGAAAAATTAAAATAGAAATTTAGAATTAATTCCTAAAGTAAAAATTAATATCTATCCGTTGTCCCCGGCAACGGCGCCAAAAAGCTTGTTGTGTATTTTAGGTATCGAATAATGGGTCAATTTAATACACTTTTTCACTTTTAAATTTATAAAACCTTAGTACACAATAATAGGTCAGTTGCAAGCATACAACCTATCCTTGTAGTAGTTTAGGTATCGATCCAAAGACAACGGGAAATATTACTTTTTTACTAAATTAATTAATTCTAAAACAGTGCAATAAAAGTAAATGGGGGGTTTGTTTGAAAATTGGTTTTGTGGGTTCAATACCCAATTGAGAGTCTAAAAGTAAACAAAGCAATTTAAACAAACAAATAAAAGGAGTTTTGTGATTTAATGAGATGGAAGTCTAGGGGCTTTTGGCATACAATCACTTGGTCAAATCAATACTTAGTTGGTTTCTAAATTCATGTTTGCAATTATGGGGTTTCTAAGCCTTAAATATCAAAAAGGGTCACTTTCGTGAATTAATGACGTGCCTAAATAATTCGGATTTCACGATTAAGTCCTTCACCCTAGCTATCTAGACCATAAGCACAGGTTAGCCTAGTTTATCCCTAAATATCAATACTTCACGATTAAGTCCTTCATACCAATATTTGGTTCAATTCTAGGGGTCCCAATCAAATATGAGGCTTCACGGTTAAGTCCTTCACCTCAATTCAACCTTTGTTTCTTGTGGTTCCGAACTAAGAAATAGATTTGGTCATTTCTAATCTTAATCCTAAGGTTATTCATGTATACAATTTGGTACCATCAATTCTTTGATCCGAGCACTTTAAGTTTGTTAGACCTAAACGGGACGCTAATTAACGAGTACACAAATCATACAAGCACATGAATTATAAAATCAACAAGAACAAACATGCAAGCAAACAATCATCATAGAGAAAAATATCCAACTAAGATAGATTTTAACACAAGTTCATGTTTTAAGCCTAAGCCCCTAGAGAGGAAATCTAGCCTCTCATGGGTGCGTTAACATCCAAGAGAAATACAAGAGTAAACATGATTAAAACTAAGGAAAAGAAGAAAGAGAATAGAAAACACCAATCTCTTCGCTCGCTGCCCCTTGTCTTCACCTTTGCTCGCTCGAGAAAACCTTCAATCCTTCTCTTCAATCGCCTTCAATCACTTGGGGAAGATAGAAAAGATGTGGAAAGATGTGTAGAATAAAAGCTAAGTTGAAAGATGTCTTCCCCTGGTGTCTCCCTGTCAATATATAGCTATTTTTGTGCCTTGGGAAACAATCCCCCAAAATCTGGAAGGAAAATCTGAAGAGATATGATGAAATCAGGCCAGACTGGCATTCGTGCGGCCTCTTGTGCGGCCTTCACAAATTCTCTGCGGCCCACACGAATTTCCTGCGGCCAGCATAGAATGGAGAATTGGCTGGAGATCATGCAGGATTTTGTGTGGCCCACACAAAATTCCTTAAGGTCGCACAAAGGCCCGCACAACTCTCTGTTTTCAAAGGAGAAAACTTGATAAATTCCGAATTTTATTTTCGGCTTGAATTTATTTTGTGTGGCCCGCACAGAATTCCTACAGGTCACACAAACACCCACAGAATTGCTCTTTTTGCTCGATTTCTGCAATTTAAACAAGGCAAAGGCAGTAACTTGGTTCTTTGGTATATTCTATGTTAAACTAAGCTAAAATACAAGGGATTTGGTGCAGTTTTAGAGGTAAAACCCTAACCGAAAGTATATATAATTGAGGCTTATCAATAACTCTACTCTAACCCTATCATTTAATAGGCAATTAACTGGTGTTTATCTTAATGAATGGCTGTCTTTATATTCTACCATTACTTATGATAAAGTTTTTTCTGATCTGTCCAAACCTGACTATATCTCTTGGAGATGGGGTCCTTGTGGAAAATTTACAGTCCACTCTCTATATTTGTGGATAGTGAATAGGGGTATCCCTAATAAAATCTATGATACACTTTGGAACTCCAATATTCCTCTCAAAATTAAGGTGTTTATGTGGTTGGTTATGCAAGATAAAATTTTAACTAAGGAAAATTTGCTTAATAAAGGTTGGCAGGGTGACATTTCTTGCCCTTTCTGTGGTGCATTTGAAACCATTGATCACCTTTTTGTAACCTGCCCTATAGCTAATTCTCTTTGGATATGGATTGCATCACATAATTCCTTTTCCTTTAATTGTTCTTCAGTTTCTGATTTATGGCAACTAGATGCATGTATTTCCTTGAAATACAGATTACTCGTTGAAATGATTAGAGCTGCAACTATTTGGGTAATTTGGTTAGCTAGAAATAAAGTTTGCTTCCAACACACTGTAGTTCCATCTAGTTCTTCATTAGGCCTTCAAATTATTGCCTTAACATCTTTTTGGTGTAAAGTTAAATTAGATGATACTTTTTTTAAATTAACTTTAATTTTACCTATGGATGTCTCATTCTTGAACCAGGCAGGTCTCATGATAATCAGCTCGGATTCAAGTACCCAGAACAGCCCATTGAATTCAGAAAACACAGATCCTGGTCGTGGTTTAGAAGGGTCTGATCTTTCTGATTACCTTAGGACCCGAGCTGAAATGGATGACATTGATACCGCTTTTGAATCCATCGGTAACCAAGGTGTTTTGGTACAGCTCTCTTCTACTTCTGAATCTGCAGCTACTACTAGTTCATCGTCTTCTATCGACAGCTCACTTGACCTTGCTTAGTTTTTATGCTTTTCTCTTAAATTTTTCTACTCTAGTTTCTGGCATTTGTTGTACTAGTTATGCCTATGCCATTTTGTTATGTTGCTTCTTTTTTTACTTTTCATGCTGAACTATGTCTATTTTGATGTAAGGACCTATATGTTTCTACTGAAACAGGTGGTAATCCACTTTTTTCAAAAAAAAAATGAATTGCAAACTGTCGTTAATTAATTAATCAATTCAGATCATGAACTATCTAAAAATAGACCAAATTTTTTTTCCAGAACTAAACGACAATCCAGTTATACATACACCTATACTCAGTTTTTAAAATTTAAAAATAGACAATTATCTACTCTCGTTCAATGTAACTCTGTCACTGTAATATAACATTTTTATACAATTCTATTTCGATCATATACGAAAATATCATGTCATCATAATTCCTGAATTTTTCTAAACACAACAAGACACTCATTTTCTATAATTCTTACTTCAAAACTACCAATTCCTACTCTTTAGAATAATGGAAAATTTGCATATATATATCTTTCAAAAATTAAACATTTCTGTTACACAAGCAACCTATTTTTTTTTTATACTTTAATAAAGAATAAAATGTAAACTTTATAAATTTATAAATTGAGTAAATTTTTAAGTTTTTCAAATTTGAAAGGATAAATTTGATATTATAAATTTTGACAGGAAATAGATAAATTTTGAGATTTTTGAAATGGTTTCCGAATGACAGCAAGATTATAATTGCTATTATGAACTATTTTAGGATGATAACAAAAAATGTCAGTCTATTTCCTTATTTTTTGCATTGGACGAACAGAGAACTGTGGGCTTTACTCAGGGAATATATGTACTGGAATCATCTTAGCCCGAGGTGTTATTGTGTTAGCAGCCTCTTATTTTATATTAATTAAAATTTTAATATCCTGTGTCTCTCTATTCGATGACTATGCTCCAAGGAGATCTGCCAATTCTTTACCTCAATTAATTAATTCTCTACCATAAGGCTGCTCTTACAATTCTTTTAGAGATCATTAGATTCGCTTTAAGATTCGTGCAGACAATTTATTTTAAAATACATTTCTGAATTTAAACTGTATGCGTATATTTTAAAAAGCATTAAACGGTTCGCATATGACCGAATTTAGTCCCATCCTCATTGGAATACATCAGTTTCATGATTTTTACTGTCAAATATGATCCAAGCGTTAGGATTTCCTAATTCTTTTTCTGGAATCAGAGTTGATTAAATATGAGTAATTAAAAATTATTAACTGAAAGTTTAAAGCTAATTAATAGAGTGGGTTGAAGTGGAGAGTTACTAAGAAGTAGATACTATTGGAACTATAGTGACAAATGAATTATTCAGGTTTGGTTTTGCGGAGTCAAAAGTTAGTGATTCGGAAATAATTCGAAAATTATTCGGTCCCATCGAAAGAAAAAATAATTTCGTGTTTTATTCGCGAATAATTCACCATTCTATTTGAAAACACCAAAAAACAACGTGAATTATGTTACTATAGTTGGAAGTTGGAACTCAGCATCAGAAATCAATCTACACTCTAAGAGCCTGTTTGGTTGTCAGTCGGGAACGGGAATAGGTTTGGATTCGGATCCGATTTGAATGATCGAAACATTGTTCTCGTAGGAAAAAAAAATTCACTCTGAGTTAATTTTTTTTTTTTTTTCACGAAAACAGTAAAAGCCGAACAGGCTCTAAAGTTTTATCAGAATAAACATATTTTTTTTAATAAAAATTAGAGTTCAAGTTACTAAATTATTTAATATTTAAGAAATTTTTTATTTGAATTTTAAAACTGTGACCTCTTACTTGGAGAACTGGATGGATAAATTATTAGGCTAATGTTATTGATTTTCGTAAGTTCAGATTGAACGAGTATGTCAACTGGCATTGATTCACACGGCAAGTTCAGATTCCAGCAGGAGGAACAAAATTTTCAGGAAATTCAAAGAAATTGAATAAATCTGCAAGAAGTTTGATTGGATAGTTCATTGTAAAAATCTGACAGGCTTCCTTCAACCCAACTGAAATCTAATATGCCCAAATTTTGCCAACAAATGCATGAAAATTGCAGGAGCGGAGTCAGAAAATAGAATAAGATGGGACAAAAAATTTAGAATAAGACATTATTGTATAATTATTTTAATCACAAACATATTTTATAAATTCTATAAAAAAATATGACAACAGAAGTATTTTTTAAAAGAAATTGGGCTAAGCCAGACAAGTGTACTCCGACCTCATGTGCTCCGCCACTAAATCAAAATGAACCAAATTGAAATAGAATAAGAACCAAAATTCGGTTGAACCGAAATAGGATATTAATTATTATTATTTTTTATTTTTCTAATTTTATAAAAGGTAATATTAATCATTAAAAATAAATTAAACTGAACGAAGCAATATACATTATGTTGTATTTTTTTTTTAAAAATAAATATTTATTCGGCCAGGAGATGAATTTTAAAATTTCGGTCGGTTCAGTCTAACTAGTTTTAAAATTTATAAACCGAACCGATCTATTTAATCGAGAAAACCAAAACGTTTAAATCAAACTCTCTCGGTTTGATTTAAAACTGATTAAACTGAATTAGATGAACACCTCTATGGCTCTATCTGCCTCTGGAGAATTGTGATCCTGAGAGAGAGAGAGAAGAACTCTTCCTTTTCTCTTGCTCATATTTCATTTCTTTTCATCATACTTTAATTAGACATCATACACATGATAATGATGGGAAGAAGGATGAAGGATGTGGAAATATAGTTGGCTACCCTTGTACCAATTTTACTAAAGTTAATAGTTCAATCTGATATCTAAAATTTAATGTAATATAGCTGAATTGTAAAATAAAAATATGTTTGGAATATAAAGTGGTGTTTTCATTCATTCAATTAAGTTGCAATTGTATAATTATTATAAAGCGGTGTTTGGAATCTAAAGTTGTTTAATTGTTGATGTGATAATAAATTAAAATTTTGCAATTAAAAGAATGAAAATGCTCATAACATGCAAGTTGTTCATATCTGAATTCGTAAGTAATTCGTAAGTGTTTATTATCTTTTATTCTCCAACGAGCATAAAAAGTTCAAGTTAAGACTGTTACACAGGTAAAATATATAATTCTTTTTTTAGTAATATGGGATATAAACATTTTTTTGGGTGAGGAGTGTAAAAAGATATGGTGGAGATGAGGAGTAAATAATTCATATCACCGAAGGTAACAAAATATTGTTGTTTAGATCCGGACTGTTCATCAGAAGCCGCACGAATATTAAAGGAGGTCTATATGTTTCATCTCATACTAAATTGGCTCGAATTTTGATTGGACAGTCCAGATCTAAACATAAAATTATGTCATCTCAGGTAATGGCGAAGTCATATTGAACAAGAGTAGGTAACTATCTACTTCTGAATTTTAAAAACCGAATATAAGTCTATATATAATCAGATTGTTGTCTATTTCTGAAAAAAAAAAAATTATCTATCTCTGAACAACCCACAGTCTAAGTTAATTAATCCACAGCAATTTACATCTCGCTAGTCGTATCAATAATTTTTTTGTCTACACTTGATAAAAATTCTAACTACACCCGCAACCTCAGAAGGTATGAACTTGTATGTAAAAAAAACATATCAAATTAATTCAAATTCTGATTGAACAGTCCGGATTTATCATCTAATAATATATTTTTGTACAACTAGAAGAAAAGGTAATATTTATAGGACGTAAGTTTAGAACTAGAAATCTAAAATAAATAAATTCATCATCATTTTGTGGGATGAAAAATGGATATACCAAAAGAGTGGAAGAAATTTACTGAAATCAGCGGTTTTCAAACCAGCTTAATATATAGTAAAAAAAATCCAAAAAATGTAAAATTTGATCTCCAAGTAGATTATAATATAGATTAAACATCTAACGGTTTGGATTTGTTGTTCGGACATCACACGGCTAAATATAGTCCCGGCAGCACCTCTGCTGAAATACTGTCAGCAGCAATTTAGACAGACCCTTACTATTTGATGTAAGACGTGACAA
The DNA here is from genome assembly GCF_964058835.1 of Carex rostrata. Classification (NCBI taxonomy): domain Eukaryota; kingdom Viridiplantae; phylum Streptophyta; class Magnoliopsida; order Poales; family Cyperaceae; genus Carex; species Carex rostrata. Next base: position 6,049,105 of record NC_135930.1, on the reverse strand, counting down.
GTTTCTGACGGGTCAAAATTTTGGTCAATTAAATGTATGATGTCAAATTAGCTGAAGATTTTGACAAGATAAAAATTTTAATTTTTATATACAAAATTTGTTCTGGTTCTAAAAATTTCGTTACCTAATGCATATTTTATAGAAAATATTATTTTAAATAAAAATAAAACAAAGTAATAGAAGGATAAAATCTAAGTAATGAGGCAGACGCAACGCTGAGCTGCTAGCAGTCCAATTCAGATGCCGTGGTCGTCTCCTTGCCTCACTCAGTCCAGACACTGCATCAATGCGTCGTTGCATCAGCCTCGCTCTAACCAGACGCCGCTCCGCCTTGTCTAATCAAGACTTTGCCTCGCACTTGCTATTGCAGAACAAGATCATGGCTCTTGAGAAGAGCTATATTACTTTAATTTCTTTCTTCCCTTTACAAAGAAAAAAATGAACTAGATTTTTTAATATTTTTCTTCGTGCGGTGAAATTAGGTTTTCACTTTTTCTTCTTCTTTTGTTTCTGTGAAATTCATGAAATGAAAAAATTACTTTTTTTAGGCCCTGTCACTGTTGGATTGAATATGTAGATTCAAAAAAAAAAAGAATTATTACATCGATGCAATACATTCCAAATTCCCTTCTATGTGAAATTTTCCAAATTCTGCCATGTGCCCTTTTCGATGCAATATATTTTCAAATTTTACTTTTCTTTCGTTCTTCTGCATACTTGCTTTGTTTTATTTCAGATGTTGTTTAGCCTGATAAGGCCTTTGCCAAGTCGAATTGAATTAAAACACATCACATGTTCATAAAAGGCTTTATGATAACTTTAACATGTATAAACTATTTTATCTTTTGAGGGCCCTTTTCAATTTTGGGGTCCAGAGCCATCGCCCTGGGTGCCCTGAATGCCCTGGGTCAAGGCCGGACCTACAAATTAGACTTAATTTATACCCTGTCAAAAAATCTTTGTAATACAAAAGCGGCGTCCAAAGCAGTGGGATAAGATGACACTTCTCGAGGCGATTAGGAAAGGAAAATTTCATAGTCATCTTTGTTGTTTTATTTTTTTTATATGAATGTCACATTGAAGTAATAGATCAATTGAGGATGTTTTTTCTTCTTTGGTGATGGAAAGATGAGTGGTCTTCTGTCAATGTACAATAGGTACATATTTTGTTTTTGGTTTGATGTTTGTGTGTTATTTTGTGTTGCTTTATGTCTCTTTTGTTGTTTCTCTTTTTATTTCTACTTGGAGGTGATTGTCTTAGACTAGTTGATGCAGTTTTCAATCTAATTTGATTCAGTGTTTTTTCGGCTGATTTGTGAATGTCTTGGTTCGGTTGATTCAATTTTTGGTTCGGTTTGAATTTAGTGTCTTCTCTCTTGTGATATGCACACAGAGGAAACCATCATTAGATTTATATCTCTCCAATCAATCAATGATGATCAAATTTATATTCACAAAATATGTTTATTTTTGTGCGTTACTAGTTTTATTTAGTTGTATGTTTCCACCAACACTTATTGTCTAATATTATGTAATTTATTTATTTTACCTTGTTTTATAACGCAAACTGCACCGATTTTTTATCCATAGCATTTAAAAGAAAATTGTATCACAAAATTGAGTAGAACTAGGTGTCCTTAAGAATTGAGTTGAGTTTCAACGTTTTTTTTTTTAATTCTTATGGATTTTAATAGTTCGAATTCGTTATTTAAAATCAAGGTTCTAAATAGTAATTATCATGTCATTGCTTTAAAGGTCTAAAAAAGCTATAACACAACTATTTAGAATTCTGATAAAAAGAAAGTGGCTGATAGCATTATAGCCTTTAAGGTCTAAAAAAAATATAACTAGTTACTTAGAACTCTGTTTAAAACCAATTCAATAAATTTTAGAACCGAGTTCATAATAAGACTTGGTGAACTTAAGAACACCCTAGTTTTACTCTACAAAATCAAAATATTTTCATCTAAGAATTAATCTTTATTCTAATAACAAATGCACATAGTCTCTGTGTGAGAGATCATGGATTTGAAATTCAAAAATCTTTATTATAATAGTAAAGATATTAAATAATTGAGTGACTTAACCTTCAACTTTTGCTTGAATAAATATTTCGGATTCCATCGTTATTAAAATATTTAATATAAAATGTAGTGGTGTTTCATAGATAAGATACGAAATTGTTAGCATTCTGTCAGGTCAAAAGGTTAGCATTTAATCCCAAAACACCAACATTATTCGTATTTTTCTGATTTAACGTGATATATATTTTTAAAATATTTAAGATAAAAAAAAATGGAGGCACCGTACTGCATTTAATTCCAGTTAGTGTAAAGCTAACGTGGCCTAAATTTTGTTTCGTACTTCCTTCTCACGAATAACAGCAGATACAAATTCAGTCAACATAATAGAAATTTATACATAATCGACACTTAAATATTTACTTTGACTAAAACAAAATTAAAACGCGCTCTTGATGATAAGCATTCCAGAGCTTAATTAAAATAGCCTCAAACAACAAATTTTATAGTAGTATAATTAACTATTAATTGCACACCCAGTCTGAATTAGAATTAAATCTTCCCTCTAAGGATCATTTCTTTGCCCAGCTTGACATCATTTTCATTGTCTAATGCCATTGTTGGCACTTCTCATTGTCTAATGCCATTGGTGGGAATGATTAACAGTGGCAATGCAAAATTTTTATACACACTTTATAGTATTAGAGATGGCAACGAGCTGGACTGATATAATTAATACATGATTCACAATTTATTTGCACCGATTAATATATGGTTCACACTTAATTTGTACGAAACAGAGCACAAAATGGAGGATACTTTAATAGAGATGGAGGAATGAAATGAAAAAATAATCAAAGTTTTGATATAAGTAAAAGTAACAGGGGCCTAGAGATATAAAACGCCGATAGAAAGACGACAGCAACAAAGACAAAAAAAAGCATGACATCCATCTCATGTGATTTTCAGGACGAGACCCCACATTGGAAGAAAACAAATAATTTACCATTTTTCCCTTGTAAATTCTCCATATTTTTTTTTCTACTTTACGCTACGCATTTATTGATTGGCATGGAATGGATATGGACCGGATCCATCTCCTCTATGCGCTTTGAATTGTGCCTTCTCTCACACGCACACAGATTCCAGAATTTTTTATTCATAGAAATAACATTAAAATAATATAAGGTAATGGATAAATTGTATAAAAAATTTAATATCGTAGAAATAATTGAAGAAAAAATTTGTTTCCTTCAAACCTATTTTAATTTCAGTTACTTACGATATACTCAAATTTAAAGCAATTCTATCACGTGCAGAATTCGTATTCCATGAGAGTATCTCAACTTTGAGTTAATATGTGGACATTTTAAATCGTTCAAATTTTTAATGAACAAATAAATCTGAAAGCAAATTATTACTGACTCTTGTATTTCAAATAAGCACTTAAAAACATTTAATCCGCCTTTAAATATAGTGAAAGTTCAAGATATCCCACAGAAACACAAGATACAAACTCTCTCATACCATGTATATTTTAGTTCCTTTACAATTGCATCAAGAGATTGATATTTTTTTATTATAGAGTTCAAAATACAAAGACAATCTATCTATTATTCTATATTATTTTTAAATAATTTCTACAGTTAAAATCTTCTGCACAGGTTCTGCTGAGCTGAACTTGATGCAACATTTCAGAAATTAAAAAATAAAAAAGCTGCCATGTCTCAGTCATGATTCTCCTCTGGAAAATTACAAGGAATAAATTGGAAACAGTTATAACAAGGCAACAGAAGAAAAGGTGGTTAGAACTTAAAATCATGCCTTGTGTGAATTAGATTGTGACAGCAAATAATAATTATTTTGTTATAGGTGGTTAGAACACAAAAAAACAGCATTAATTATTTTCTATGACATATAGCAACTAACTTAAAATAATAAAATTAAAATTTCCTTTAATATGTTCATTATTTGTATATGCGTTTACTTCATATTCTGATTTAAATAATAGATAAATAAATTATAGATATATTTTTAATTTTTTACATACACATGTATCAAATTTAATTAATTTAAAAATTGATTAGTCATTCATTATAAATTCATTTAAACTCCACCGTCATTCAAATCAATACATATTTAACACACGTTCAATTTAAGTAATAAAGAGAACATCTATAATTTTATTTTTCTAATTTGCATAATACTTTTCCAAATATCAAGTGAATGCACATTAGAACAGCCCTTATTTTATTTAACCAAATTAATAGTCAAGTGATATTATTTTTCTTTAAAAATAAATTTTAGTGGAAAATATATAAAAAATTTCTAAGCGTTCTCCAACACTCAAAAGAAAAAAAATTCGTTCTTCTTAATCTACTAAATTTTTTAACTTTGGTCCGAAAGATATTCACTGTTTACACTTCGGTCCTAAACTTATAATTTGCAATATTTTTTATTACTAGAGTTATTTTTTCGAAAATAAAAATATCTATTAAAAGCTTAATTGTTAGGGAGATATACGAATATTCCTGCAATGGAATTCAAACAAAAGTTGTGTTAATTTTAAAAGTTCTTTTCACCTTAGTTTATAAAACATATACTTTTAGAAATATAAGAAGAACTAGATAAAAATAAATGAGCAAAGAAATAAGATCATGCATATCAAAATAGGGAATAATTTGAATCTGACACTCATCGGATTCAAATTTGAGTTTGATAAGTTTTGCATCTGTCTGATTCACTTTAAGATCCGTTCGTGTTACTTCAATATTCTTGTGCATCTATTTTAATAATCACACACACGAAATTTAAAGCGAATCGGACGGACTCAATCTGATGGGCGTAAAACCCAAATTTTTATGTATCTATTAATCAACACATATGTACGTACCGAAATATGGATGGAAACTTTATAGGCGTGAGAATTTAAACATGTATGGAATTTTGGTGTACACAATATATGATAAAAAAAAAAAAAAAAACCTCCTCTTCGTAACCTACTAAAACAACACATCCAGCAAATAATAATAGATAAAAATTTTCCCAAAAAAATAATAGATAAAATTTTTATTGGTGTGAGAATTTAGGAGTCCGGCTAAGCGGTGAGGGTCTGAGGGATAGATTAAAGAATGAGACAAAGTAGTTAATTAATATGGTACTTTTATTAACAATACTTAATCCCCACATAATACCAAATTAGTATACAGTAGTCTCTCATGCTCTCTGGCCCAGTACCCAAAAAGAACAAAACAAGCAGCAAAACAACAGCAACAACAATGTAACATCCATCACTTTTTATTCATTCGCTCAGCCATATTGATTAAATCTTCACCAACAAAACAAACAAATCAATACATATCATATCTATCGACTCAAATTGTTATCGCCACTTGTTTCTTTATCTACTCTACGAGTGGTGAGACTGAGAAAAGAAAATAATTAAAGCTCTCTTCTTTGAATCTTTCTCTTCTGGGGTTTTGAAATTTGAAGCTTCGCCGTGTATTTTTCTCACCAAGATCTCTTCCTTTTGAGTTGAAATTGGGCTTTTTTTCGGGGAAGAGAGAAAGAGGGAGAGATTTTGGTTGGAGGATTTGACTTCTCCCAGATTTTGGAGGCAACCCACCACACCGTTTGTTGGTTGGTGGAATTTATCAACAAGGCATGGTCCTGATTTTTTGTAAGATTTGGTTTGTAGTGGGTGCATTGTGAAATTTGGGTGAGAGATAGGTGACGAAAGGTTGGCTATGAAGAAGAGTAAGGCACATTTTAATTTCAAATTAAGCTCTTAATTTAGGAGGAGGAGGAGAAAAAGGAGAAACAGAGCATGAAAGGGGAAAAGGTTTTGTTTTGTTGGGTTGTGGGTTTGCTAATTTGGGCATGCTGGGATGCCTCCTGTGCTTCTCTCTCCCCATCTGGTATCAACTATGAAGGTCTCTACTCTTTACTATCACTTCTATTTCTGATTAATTTTATTTTTTGTTCTTTTTGAGCTGACATATGTAGATCAATTATATGTCACCTTGAATATATAGTATAAATTAAATTGAAATAAGAAACTAACTGCCTTACCGGTATGTATGGATATATTGTGGGTGGGGTGGCAGTGGTGGCGCTGGTAGCAATAAAGACTGAACTGGTAGACCAGTATAACGTGCTCGCGAATTGGGATATCAACTCGGTTGATCCCTGCAGCTGGCGCATGGTCACATGTGATTCTGATGGCTTCGTCTCTGCCCTGTCAGTATCCATTTTTAATTTTTTTTCTTGCAAAATTATCGATGTTGATATGTATAAAGTGTTAATTAAGTAGAATGTTGTTTTGATTTGACAGGGGATTGCCTAGTCAAGGTTTGTCGGGTGTACTCTCCCCCGGCATCGGCAATCTTACCCGACTCCGATCTGTGTATGTTCATGTAAACTGTCTCTCTCTCTTTTTTTTTAAATGTATGCGACAGCAGTTTTTATTTTGTCTATTTGGAATCACAGGTTACTGCAGAATAATGCGATAGGAGGCAGTATACCGACTGATATAGGTAGACTGGAGAGGCTTCAAACACTAGACCTCTCTGATAATCAGTTTACTGGATCTATTCCCGCCTCGTTGTCAGATCTTACCAATCTCAATTATTTGTAGCATTTCTACTCTTTTCCTTTTGGTTTACAAATTCTTTTTATTTAATTTTCATGCAAATTAATGTCCATGTCTAATGCCTATCTCTTTACTCTTTTTCGAAGGCGGTTGAATAATAACAGCTTATCAGGACCGTTGCCTGATTCATTATCCAATCTTGACGGTCTAACTCTCTTGTATGCTCCCTTACCTTTTTATTTGTTATTTTGTAATATCTTTCAAATCGAGCTACTTTTAAAGTATCTCCGCGCCAATACTTTTCTATAAGGCCATGCAATATCAGATATTAATGGTTGCTGTTTGTATGATTATTTGATTCTTTATTGAGTTGGTTGCTAATAAAATTGGGATCCTGTCTTATAGGGATCTTTCGTATAACAACTTAAGTGGGCCTATACCAAAGATATCGACAAGAACTTTCAAGTAAGTCTTTTTTATATAAACCTTATTTCTCAAGGGCTTATTTGACAATCTTTTCCTTTCCTAAAAAGGACACTAGTACTAAAGTGAAAATTTGGGTAGCCATCACAAACCCTATTATTTTCGGGCAACAGGTCAAAATTGTGTTCTTTGTTATTTTCCCTTCAATTTACCAAAGTTAATAAGTACCGAAGGTTATTTACTTATAAAGTAATTGGATATGTAACTGATTTGTTTATACGATGAATTTACAGCATTGATGGAAATCCTCTAATATGTGGGTTCAAATCTGGAAGTAATTGCTCTGGAGTATCTATGGATCCGCTTTCCTACCCACCTGATGATCTGAATTGTACGTTACTACATTGCATTAGTCAACTAATATCTTGAAATACACGTCATGTATGTATACTACATTGCATTAGTCAACTAATATCTTGTGATTCATTTAATGAAGAAGATTTTGTATTGTTTCTCAGTGCCGCCACAGCCCGGAGGAATAAGAAACCGCCACATAGCAATTGCATTTGGTACTGCTGCCGGTTCTGTTGCAATACTCTTCATTGGTGTTGGTCTGGTTCTATGGAGACGACATAAACACAACCAACAAGTTTTCTTTGATGTCAACGGTAAGAGAACGGTTCTTTTATTTGATTTATGGTGAATTTCATGTATACCCCTTAAAAACTTCGAAATTACGTATTTCCCCCTCTAAAATTCATAATATCATATTTACCCTTCTAAATTTCAATAACTCACAAATCACCCATTTTATTGTCTTTTCTATTAAAACTTATTTTAAATTTAAAAGTGCCCATTTTACCCGTTATTAAGAAAATAAAAAGCATGTAACATGTTTAAGAAAATACCAGTCTTAAATTTAACAGACCAACATTTTTCTTATACATGCTACATATTTTTAATTTCTGTAACATGGGTACTTTATAAATATAAAAATGAGTTTTAATAGTAAAGGCAATAAAATGGATAAATTTCCGAGTTTTTGAAATTTAGAAGGGTAAATATGATATTTAATGAATTTTAGAAGGGGAAATATGTAATTTCGAAGTTGAAATTCCCCCTGGATTTAATTCCTCTGCACAGCAACTCCAACAAATTTGTTGTACCAAAAAGATATGCTTAATGTACCAAAAATTTGTTTGGGACTAAAGGCTTGGTTGTTGTTGTAAAATCAGATCAACATGACCCGGAGGTGTGCTTGGGACACCTAAAGAGGTACTCCCTCAAGGAGCTTCGCACTGCAACCAACAACTTCAACTCAAAGAACATATTAGGGGAAGGTGGTTACGGTATTGTGTACAGAGGATGCTTGCGTGATGGTTCTATCGTGGCTGTGAAGCGGCTGAAGGATTACAATGCGGCGGGGGGCGAACTGCAGTTTCAAACGGAAGTAGAGATGATCAGCCTTGCTGTGCATCGTAATTTGCTGAGGCTTGTCGGCTTTTGTTCCGCCGACAATGAACGCCTTCTTGTTTATCCTTACATGCCTAATGGGAGTGTAGCTTCTCAGCTCAGAGGTAATTAATGCATAATCTCACATTTGAGTGAAGCTATGTTACTATGCATAGCGTGGATTGGTCTTTACTATTTTAGTCTGCAAGTACATTATTTAACTATTTTTTTAGATAGGTAGAAAATCATTTGATCTAAAATTCTAGACCATTCAAAAGTAGTGATTTTCTACCTATCTAAAAAAATATTAAAAACATTCCAAAAAAATGTAAAATATAGTTAACAAGTACATTTTCATATAGAGATCATATGCACGTTTTAGATCGATTATTTGTACTTTGAAAACGAATATATTAATCCATAGTACGGATCAATCCACGCTATGGATAGTACCATAGCCTCACTTATTAATGTGTAATCTCACATTTATAGACAAATCGTAAACATTTTCATCTACATTTGCTAGCTTGATATCATTTTCAGTATTTTGTAGTATTGATTTCTTCTGTACTTGCACAGGACATGTAAATGGAAGACCTGCCTTAGATTGGTCAAAGCGGAGGCGAATAGCATTGGGCACAGCAAGAGGGCTGCTATACCTCCATGAGCAATGTGACCCCAAGATTATCCACCGGGATGTGAAAGCTGCCAACGTGCTTTTGGATGCTGATTTCGAGGCTGTGGTGGGTGACTTTGGCCTGGCAAAGCTGCTTGACCACAGGGAATCCCATGTGACCACAGCCGTGCGGGGTACTGTGGGGCATATTGCACCTGAGTACCTTTCAACCGGGCAATCGTCAGAAAAGACAGATGTTTTTGGATTTGGGATTTTGCTGCTGGAGTTGATTACGGGTCAAAAGGCCTTGGATTTTGGACGTCTAGCGAATCAAAAAGGAGCTATGCTTGATTGTGTGAGTAATATACCATAGCCTCACTCTTGCCCAATTATTCTTCTCTTTTATATGTTATCTTGAGCTGAAATGCCAAAATAAACTCAATTGGTGGTGTTATTTGTGGTTTTTCAGGTAAAGAGGCTGCATCAAGAGAGCAAATTAGAAGCCCTGGTTGACAGAGATCTAAAGACAAACTACGACCGCATAGAGCTAGAAGAAATGGTTCAGGTTGCTCTTCTATGCACCCAGTTCCTGCCAGCTCAGCGGCCCAAGATGTCAGAGGTGGTGCGGATGCTTGAAGGGGATGGTCTTGCCGAGAAATGGGAGGCATCGCAGAATGCAAATGCAAATTCAAAATGCAAGTCTCAGGAGTTTATACCTTCTAAATACTTGCAACTAGATTTCCCGGCTGACGACTCTTCTCTTGTTTTGGAAGCCATGGAGCTCTCCGGTCCGAGATGACATCAGTATCTGGACTTGGCGCATCAGCACCGCTAATAGGGTTGCTTTATTCATTTGTATAGAAACATGAGTAATGAGTAATTAGCTCTATTTAGTAGCTTATATGCCATATAAGGAAAAAAGCAAAAAAAAAAAAATTGAAAATGAAAGAGTATTAAATTTTGTAGCGTATTCGTGTGTATTGGTGTGCTCTGGCTTCAGTCCTTCAGATGTTTTGTAAGTGTTTCTTGATGAGTTTGTTTATTTAAGTTTTGACCATGTTAGCTGGTGTTTTGATCCAGAGCAGAGAATGGAGGGAAGAAAAAAGAAAAACAAAACAATTTACTAGGCAAATAATCAATTCATATCGCCTAAGGTAACTCAAATTTTGAGTTTAAATAGGTCAGGACTGTTCGATCTGTTTTCGCACGAATATTAAAGATGCCCTGGGGCATTTCAGCTTGGCCTGATTGACCTGGATTCTGATCAGATGGTTTGGATCCAAACTCAAACTTTGAGTTGCCCCATATGATCCGGACTCTAATTAATTGACACATCATTCGGATCTGCAAATGAGATGGAGAAAAGCATGGTCTGACCAAGATGCTGGTAAACTGTATGCATATGTACTGTCACTTTAATGATGGGTCATGGGAGCACACATGACACACGGCAGGGCATGGGTCTGTATTGCTACCAAGGTTCTAAATAGCGATTATAGCGGCATAGCGGGGAGATAAAAAAAAAAAGCTATTGCGAATAGCGTAGCTATAGCGGAAGCTATCACAAATAGCGATTTTTCCTTTTCAAACTTTATATTCTATATTTCTACTAATTATCAACATAATCAATATTAGAGAATTGATGTAACAACTAAATGACAACTAATCTAAGTCTATACTTTTTATCAATTACGCAAATAATAATGAAAAAAAATCTAAAAAGTAACATTATTTAATAGTTTATACTTCATAGTATTACATATTATAATAGACAAAGAGCAATTAATTTTATAAGGTAAATGAAGTCAATATACATATTTAAACATTTTATAATTATAATAATAATCAAAATCAGCTTTCAATTGAAATGAACGATAATAATTTTACAAATGAATACTATTAAAAGAGTAATCAAAATGAATAATTAGTATTTGAATATTTCTCGATATAGAATGATAGAATAAATCACAAATAAAAATAGAAGCATATAGTTTGGTTTAGTATACTTATCGTAGAAGACCATGTAGCATTAGAAATAAGAATAGAAGTACAGAAGTCCATATAAATTGCAAAAAAAAAATCATGTAGCATAGCGGTAGCTATAGCGGGTCTCATATAGCGGTAATAGCGGTCAGCTATTATAGCTATAGCGGTCGTAGCTGAGTTAGCGCAATTTTATCTCATAGCTTAGCGTTTATGGTCCGGAAAAGCTATAGCGTAGCTATAGCGCCGCTATAGCTAGCTATTTAGAAGCCTGATTGCTACTATCCACGCCTTATAAAAGTGGAAACAAATCTGCTGAAATCCCCTAGGATTCCAGGAACCTGAATTTATCATTTCAACGGTCTATATGTTTCAATATATATTTTGAGATTCGTGCATAAAAACTTTCTGCTTTGAGATTCGTGTATACAAAATTTAGACGGCTGAGTTTAGTATTTCAGGGTCCCTGAAATCCAAAAAGGATTTCAGCAGATTTGATTCCTATAAAAGTTGGGTAATAGTTGGGCTTGGGCCCCGTTTTCCAATCGAATCCAATCCGTTATAGTTTAAAACGGATTGACTGAATCAATATCTGACTGTCCGACATACCCTACTATTCCTACTCAACAGTAAATACTAATCATCACACAGGTTCAACAGTAAATAATAATCATCACATAGGGAGAACAGTCAAAGAACAGGAAAAACAATGAAAGAACATAAAAAAGGTCGAATTTGAAATATGTTTCTATTTTGTATTATTCTTAGTTGTTTACTTGTTTAGTTGTTTATGGTTGAAGATGAAAATGTAGAATAGAATAGCAGAGAAGATTAGAAAGTATTGATGAATGGGCAACTTTTATCTATTGAAAAAGATTAATTTCTCTATTAGGGTGCTGATGTTAGCGATGAATGGACAACTTCTATCTATTTAAATAGTATTGATGAATGGGCAACTTTTATCTAGTGCGTTTAAATGGCTTCAGAATAACAAAAAAATTGGATTAGTTTCAGAATAGCAAAAAGTTAATCGCTATTTCGTGTTTAGGTGAAAAATAGTTGTTCTGAACTCTTAAATTAGCTCATTATTCCTCTATTCTATTAATTTGTTGGATTAGCAGTTAACTTCGCTATTCCATTCTCATGCTGGAATAGAGAATGACCAACTTGTAAAAGTAAAAATTCAAACTCAATTCTATTTTTCTAATTTCTCTAATTTCACTCAATTTTATCTTTATTGTGCCGGAATAAAAACTCTATTCCAATTATTTTCCTTTTTTTGTTTCTCTCTAGACCAACAGGTCCGGGATGAACAACAACGCAAAAATTTCTTTAAAATTTCCCACATGAAACATCTCTTTTTTTATACAAGGTTCTAAATAACACGCTATAGCGTTTTCGGACAATAAAAGCTATGGCGCTTTTTTTAGTCAGTCCGCTATGACGCGATAAATACTATTTAAACCTTTGATCTTATATCTCTTATTTGATGCATTAGTTTCTAAAACGCGTTAGTGCCCAATGATTGATCCAACGAAGCATTTTTATTTATTTTTTATATTTAGATAGATTATAATAGGTACTAAAATGTATTCTCCTTTCTCAAAGTTAGAATCAGATGTAAACAAAGTTTGAAAAAAATAAATTATAACATTATTTCATATATTTATACTCTGCTTAATAAATGCACACATCCTATTTGCAAACCATATTTGCTTTTCATTTATTTCCACATTGGCAAGGGGGCCAGAATATTACAAAACTATGCTCTATAATAATACTTATAATAAAAATAACTATATAAATGTTTTTTGTTACAAAAAATAATTATTAATTTATATATTTTATCCAAAAAAAAATCATCTTGCTGTGCTCCTGATATGTCATTGATAATCTACTATAAACATCGCGTTCCAATACAACTTTCATCTCATTAACTCAACTCACTTTACTATTACAAACATTTTCGAAAGTGATTTAAAATTGTACATTGATTTAGATTTATGAAACAGTAAATAAATCATCCTTGTTAACTTTGATAATAGAGAAATAATATTCTAATTCAGGGACGGATGGTAGTGAGAAAACAAAGGACCAAGTGATCTCCCTATCAATTAAAATTTTATTGTATTGTGTCCATTAAAATTTTGAAAATTTTATATGTAGGTTTAACCCTCTTTATAAATGAAATTATACAACATTAAAATTTTGAACTTCTTAATCTCAATTTTATAATTTCTCTCTGACTAAAGAGAATGTATTTTACTTGAACATCTAATAATATTCGAGTAAGACTGTTATTTTTTGTGTCATTCTGGTACCTAATTAGAATAGATGTGTTTTATTTGAACATCTAATAATATTATATTATTAATAATAACAAGGTATGTGTTTTGTTTTTTAATGCCAAATTGTCTATCAGACCACGACATAGCATGTGGAATGACCTGAGATGTAGGTACAACAACACAGCGGTTTAACTAAATAAAAGTTAACATGTTTATAAAAATAAACATTCCTCTCTGTCTATACTTTTTATACTGTTTGTGGCCTTGTGGGGGTATGTAATTAATTAGTGGTAACTACGCATTACTGAAATAAACTAAGCGTATTTGGATAGCGTCCCCTGATAAACGGACTTTTGGGTAATGATATTGACAGAATATTGTTTACTTCATGCACCGCATGAACAATAGAGCCAGAACAGTGTTGCACATGACTTGTGCGCTGCAGAATGAACAACTACTCTGTCAATATCTGTATCCGGATTTTTTGTAGATTTTTTCTGTAGATTTTTTCCTGATGTCCACTCAAAAGTTCTAGAAGTTTTTTTAATAAAACTTCAAATTATTTATTCCATTAAAATTAAAAAAATTCTCATTTCTCTTCTTCCCATTTAATTACAATGATATCAATTACAGTTAGTTTAATTCATCACTGAAGTATTATTGAAAACTAAATTTTCCATAGCACCTTCGCTTTCGAGATAACAAAAAAGCTAAAATTATAGTACCCATTCCTTCCATTTCGGCAGACATTCAATATAATTTTCATTTAACCATGATTTGTCTATTTCTTATTATCAATTGAAAATTAATCCAAATTGAATGACCAAAACAAATTAATTAATTTAAATTTTTGATGCAAAACGAACAATTTTAAATTATTGATAAAAATAAAAAAATGTAGGAATTTGATTGATATGACAGTTAATCCTTACCACAGTTGTGTAAATTGCAAAATAGATCTATCCCGTCAGCAGTGACTTGTGAACCGTTTAATGGTGAAGTGTGAACTCAAAATACCCTGAGATCTCTCATCACTCATCAGTGTCAAACTATCAATCACAAGTCACCACTACTATATGAAATTATGATAAATTTTTAGAGGTTTATTAAATCAAGCAAAAATCTAATATTTTTCTTCAATAAATTTATAATTAAAAAAAATTGTATTAAATTATATTAAATAATAGAAAAAATTACTTCTCACACAATTAGCATTGGTTTATTCTTTCATCCGTATGTTTATTTATACTTTGAGAGTTGGACGTTTCCAATGGACATAGAATCAAAATCCATCCAATATTTATTCTAAGCCGTTCAATTTTGCATTGAGTTTCGTGCAAGTGAATTTAAATATCCACTAATTTTAACCACTCCATGAATCCAAACCGTTTGACGCAAATCTCAGCGCGAATTCGTCAGAGAGTCCAATTATTTTTCCTCATCACTTCACCAGCCTACTTAATTAACCATGCTGCCCCACTTAACAGACTCATCTTCTCCTTTTCTTTAATAATTAACGAAACATGTCGCTAGCTGTAGATCTCTCGACCGATCATCAATCACATCCACCTTTCTTTGCCTTTGAAGAACCGAATCCATAAAGAAAAAAAATCAGACCTTGCCCCCAGTTCAAGTGTAGCTCGATCCGATCTGGGGTTGGCGATAGATTTTCCAAACCATGTTAGCAAAGCAACAATGGGCTACTGCTAGTGCTGGTTATGGTAGAAGATTTTGAATTTAGGTAATCTATTTCTCAAAGAAACCATGACATTATCTCATTTCTTCTCCGTAATGTTGCAATTAAACTGATGTAATTGTGAAGTCTCTTCTTGGGAGTTATAATTCCAACCTTGCTAAGTTCAGTGTTGCCATTTGCCAGTTCTAGTTTATTATCAAATGCTGTTAGAATGTTAATATGCTTGAAAAAAAAAATCTTTCCCCCCCAAATAGAAACCCATTTTTGGAATGCATTGACCTCAGCACACACACACACACACACCCGCTTCCTTAATAGAACAGTCAATTACTATCTTCAACTGTACCAGTCTGTTACCAGTCCAGTACAGGAGACAGTTTTCAACTGTTCAAGTCTCAGCCCATATCTCTGTCACATGCTTCTTGACTTGTTATAAGCTTACACCTGACATACTTTATTTTTCATTAATAGATTTAACAAGTCTCAAGTTGTGGTATAATTCCATAGAGGTAAAATGAAGAGAAAGGGGTTTGGGGTTGCAAAGCGCAGGAGATTAATCAGAATGGCGTGGTTGCTCCTCATCTTGGTGTTTACGGGTAGTATGTATCTCCATTCTCTGTCAGAAAGTGGGTCCCCAGTGGCAGAGACTGAGGATGGGGTGCAAACTAAGAATAAGATCGCTTTCCTGTTCATCGCAAGGAATAGGCTTCCACTAGAAATGATTTGGCATGCGTTCTTTGAGGTATCTTTTTCTTTTTCTTTGCCTTCCCTACCTCAAACACATTTTCCAATTTCTTAGATTAAGGTTCAAATTTTTGTATTTTTTTTAAAAAGTAGCAACAGCTACTTGTTTCAATAAAGAAACAACCACATACATGCAATATTATGGAAAGAAAAACAAAGCAGCAAAACCCCTACCACCTCACTGGTACCTATTCCCAGGTACCAGTACCAACTCCCTACTACTGGGCACACATAAGCCCTGCTGGTACCAATTCTCAAGTTGGTGCCAAATTACCTACAAGCCTGATATCTACCCCTTAACATTCTTTCCCATTTTATTACAAGTTTGACAAAACAGTAAAACACATGCATAAACAGCCATTTTTTGGTTTATCACACACAAAGATTGAGGTTCAATTTTTTTCAAAAAAATTATTCAGGAAGAAAAAGAGGGGAGGTTTTCGATTCTGGTGCACTCGAGGCCTGGCTTTGTGCTAAATAAGGTCACCACTCGATCTCCTTTCTTCTTCAATCGCCAAGTCAACAACAGTATCCAGGTCATCTCCCTCCCCCTTCCTCTTCTTTTATTCTCAGTTCATTTCAATTTTGTGTACACTCTTTTATTCCAGATATTGTATTTGATCTCACATATAATGATAAGCTATTAAAAGCAGATGTTTCTTATTTTACTGCCTACAGATTGGGCTTTGCTGACCTTAATTGAGTTTTTTGTTTTTCTGATAAGACTTATTTGTTTAATATAATTGATCTATTCAGGTCGATTGGGGAGAAGCAACCATGCTAAAAGCTGAGCGCATCTTGCTCAGAAATGCACTCCTAGATCCTAACAATGATAGATTTGTTTTTCTCTCTGACAGGTTAGTTCCTCCGCTTTCCTTCATTCGCCAATGCATACCAATAAGCATTTTATGTGACCGAGTCTACGGTACTATGCATAGTGCACTTTGGTTGTTACTACGGATCCATATCTTTATTTTCAAAGTCTAAATATTCAATCCAAAGCATTCATCATGATCTCCATATGAAATGTACTTGGAGACCAAATTTTACATTTTTTAGAATTTTTTTAACTATTTTTTTAGATAGGTAGAAAATAACTACTTTCAAATGGTCTAGAATCTTTAGATCAAGTGATTGTGTACCTATTTAAAAAATTAGTAAAATAATTCTAAAAAATGTAAAATTTGGCACCCAAGCACGTTTTCATACGGAGATCATGTTAAGCGGAACGGATAAACTGTTTGGATTTTGAAAATAGAGATATGCATCCATAGTACGAACCAAAATGCGCTATGCATAGTACCATATCCTCACTCATTTTATGTTTATAATGGCTAAATTTTTTTTTCTCTTTTAACCCCTTGTTTTCCTCTCTCTATTATTCTGGACAGTTGCATACCTCTGTATAATTTCAACTACACGTACGACTACATCATGTCCAGCACACGTAGTTTCGTAGACAGGTACTTTCATTTCTTTATTTTTTATTAATACTGAGAAATTACATTTATTTGGTATAGTGAAGAAGATAATTGTGAGAAGACAAACTTTCGTAGATTGATATTAAATGTCCTTTGATAAAAAAAACTAATAATCATTTAGCATGCCTCAATTTAAAAGAAGACATTTTTTGTTATGGCAATAATGGTGATAATAATACCGAAATCAGCTTCGCAGATACAAAGGAGGGTCGGTATAATCCTAAAATGAACCCTGTGATTCAAGCTCAGGATTGGAGAAAAGGATCTCAGGTCATTAACTTTTTCTATTTGAATTCAATTTGGATTAATTGAAAGAAATAAGAAGTAATTTGAGGATAAATGAAAAAGGTCAAATCTATAGGATTGACTTCAAATGACGGTCCAAACGTTAAACCCGATCTACTTCACAAGTAATGCGTTTACATGTCAAATTCATAAATCTTCAACTAATTTAGTATAAAGTTGAGCGGTAAAAAAATGATAAAAAATGAACTCCTTAAAATTAAATTATATACTTTTTTTTTACTGCTTGACTTCATACTAAATTAAGTCGGAAATTTATAAATTTGACATGTAAAGACATCACTCGTGAACTAAATCGATTTTAACGGTTTGGATTCGTTGTTTGAAGTCATTGCAACAGATTTTAGAACTGCCCCTGCCTTTCATTTCAAGTACTTTCAACCTCCAGTTATGGGTGAGTGGACCCCCCTCATCAGTCTCTAATCCTCACAAGCACCACCGCAGGGCCCACCGGTAATTTCTTCTCCACTGCTTATCAGCAGGTTGCTAGTGCTTAGATCTGCTCTGACTATGTAGGAACCACAAATCAGTTCCTCATTAGCCTGGCGTTGTATTCTGCTCTCTTGCAACTCTTCTTTAACAACTGGGCCCCAGGCAACATAGACTCCTTGTCGGTCCCCACCTCTTCATCAATACTGACACTGATCTCTATAGTGTGATTTTGTTTTAGAAGGGGGGCTAAAAGATATAAATGCTTATAAAAATTATAGAATATAAAGGACAAAACTGTATGTTTTCAAATACCCCTACTCACTGCATGAATCCACCCCTGCATGTTTGACATACTCCTTTTTTGACACACGAGGCCAATAAGTTAAATAAAAACAATTAAAGGAAGAAAGAAAAAGTAAATAAACAACCGGTTAACAAAATTGATTTTTGTTTGTTATTTTTGGAGCAGTGGGCAGTGCTAATAAGAAAGCATGCTGTGGCGGTGGCCAATGATCACACTGTCTTCCCGCAATTTCAAAATCATTGCAGGGTATCTTATTATTATTTTTTTTTAACTCACCTTATTATTATTTTGGAGCAATTTATGTACTCGAAACAACTTTTTTTTTTTAAATTTTGCAGCGAAAATCGCTACCTGAGTTTTGGCGTGACCAGCCTTTTGTAAGTTGCAACTATGGTTGATCTTAAACCTTATCTCTTCTTTCGTAACTTTGTACTTCTCCAATTTAAAATTTGCAAAACATAAAAGAATATTTCCATGTATTTTAGCTAGCAGTTCACAAGGTGAGCTATCACTTTAAATTTATAAAGTGGGGTTCAGATTTGTTGTTACTTGTTTAAGCAATGTTTCCTTTATGACTCAATCAATCAACATCATATTGGAAATATGAATTAGTGAGGCTATGGTACTTTGCAAAGCGCGGATCGGTCCGGTACTAGAGATTCATATCTATTTTTTGAAGTTCAAACAGTCGATCTGAACCATTCAACATGATCTCTATTATGAATGTAGTTGGAGACTAGATTTAACTTTTCTTGCAGTTTTTTTACTAATTTTTTAGATAGGTTGAAAATCACTACTTTTGAATGGTCCAGAATTTTTAAATTAGGTGATTTTCTACTCATTTTAAAAAAAAAAAGGAAATAAATTCAAAAAAATATAAAATTTGATCCCCAAGTACATTTTCATATGAAGATCATGTTGAATTGTTTGGACTTTGAAAACGAAGATATGGATCCATAGTACGGATCAATGTGGGCTTTGCAAAGTACCATAGCCTCACTCAATATGAATTTTAAGTCTTTCACTGTTTCAAGGATTAAATGTTTCTTTTTTGTTGTCTGCTACGGGCAGCCAACACATCCATGGAAAGAGCACAACTGCATTCCAGATGAGCATTATGTTCAAACTCTGATTGCGGTAGAGCCTTCTCTCTCTGTCACTTTTCTCTTTATTATACAATTATACAACAGAAGTTTGTTTGGATTTTTATTATATTTAATTTTGTTTTGGAAAAAAAAAAGCAACTGGGACTAGAAGGAGAGATAAACAGGAGGCCGTTGACACATTCTTCTTGGGACATGTCTTCATCAAAAGACAAGGAGAGGCGCGGGTGGCATCCTGTCACATACCGCCTCAATGACGCCACCCCTTCCCTCATCCAATCTATCAAGGTTACCCCTTCATTTTGTGAATGTGTCTATATATACTCTTAAAAGTTTAGAAGCTAATTCTTTGATTTGGTTCACTTATGTAATATTATATTCAGGGAATAGATAATATAAACTACGAAACAGAGCACAGGAGGGAATGGTGCACTAGCAGAGGTAGACCTGCACCTTGCTTCCTCTTTTCGCGCAAGTTCACACGCTCTGCTGCTCTCAAGCTTCTTAACATGGTATAAACTCCATCTCCAATGTCAAAAATAAAAAAAATATATATATATATACACACACACAACTAGATAAATTAATGAAACTTTAAAAAAAAAAAAAGAGCAGCGGTAATGCGTCCCCACCACGCGAAATCTATTAAGACAAATGACAGAGACAACTTCTAATTTGGGAAGCTTGTACCATTAATTTGACTCAACATCATTGACCTTTGGATGAAAAATAACCAAATTCATCTTTTGCAATTTGCATTGTTTTCTCTTTAAATGAAAATGCATTTGCTGTCATATATCTATATTTCTCTAATGTCTGCTTTCGTTCACAGTCCTTAATAGCTGTCAGTGTGAGATGAAATGAATTACCAGCTCAGCACTTGAAGAATTGGTTCAGTGATACTTGTACATTTTGGGGTGTTAAAAAAATAGAAATAGCTATTATCATAGACCTATTTAAGTATCCTCTTTGTTGATGTGTATAGGAAAATATGTCTCACCCGACGTAGAATGTAATGGATCATTCATTCATTCTGTTCCATTTTTTTCATAGTTTTAGTTTAGTTGATCAGTTTGCCTTAGCCTTTATTATGCCGTCTGTTTTCGATATATATTGCTGCCTAATACTTCTTATCAAATTGTCTCACATATATAAGTTGATCTAACATATTTTGCATTAGCATGAATTGAATACAATTCTCTATGTATCGTCTTTTTTTGTGTTTTGTGTGTGTTTTGTATGGGAATGCCGTTCGGCATTGTTGCATGTAATATATCTAGGGTTGGCAAAAAAAACTCGGTAGTAGCTCATGGCTTGTTCGAGATCAGCTCGAAAAAATTTTTGCTCATTCCTGGATCGAGCTGAAAACAAGTCAGCTCATTTCTATCTTGGGCCGAAATTAACCATTCGGTTGGGCCTGGATCGGTCCATTAATGAGTAATAATGCACACTGATTTATGTTTTGTTTTGATTGGATCCGATCAAAATTAGACATCTTAAAATGCTGAAAGTAAAAAATTCAGCTAATTGTATGCAACAAATTAGAACTCGAGGCAAAATATTCTCTCTTTTTTTCCCCCCAAATAAGCAGTGTTACCGTGGCCGGTTTCAATACAAAACTAACATATCATACACATTTCAGAACTGAAGAATCAATTCAAGGGAGAAACAAAAATAAAATAATTCTATGAGGTAACGGAATATTTGAGTTTAGATTTGCCTTTATTATGCTAAAGCAGATCAGGTGATATGAATTGTGCTATCTCAGTTGGAGGTAATTAATAAAAACAGAAACAAACACAAGCATGATAGATATTTTATTGCCTGATCAAGGCGTCTCTTTCTGAGCTGTTAGGGACAAAGCCACTTGCTAAAAGAGTCAAACAATGGCCCGATTTATTCTGGACCCTTTTTTTAAATTAACACTGGTATGAAAATATGAAATATGCCCCTCATTTCCTGGGTGGAGAAAGAGAGGAACATTTTTTAGTTGTTACCGACAGAATGGATTTGATAACAAAAGTCAAATAACCCTACTTTATTCTACCCCACGCCCCGCCGTTTCCTTTACTTTTAGATAATAAATATATTTTCTAATAACTAGAAAGATGGCAATATTTTTTATGGTATAGAATGAATCACACCAAATATGCTTCTTTTGATAATTCGTTTAGGAACCATATATTTTTGTATAGTTTCTTAGCATCCCATAGCATTGCACACTTGGCCACATAGACTGTTGTTCTCTCTAAGAAAATGTATATCATATAATTATTTTTTATATTGAAGAGAGAAAGTCTGACAATGCAAAGAACAAAGCGTGATGGAATTATATTAAATATATTGTTCCTTTGTGAATAATATTGTCTAGAATACTAAACGAGTGGCATTCTGACGCAGTAAAGAAAACTCTGTGAGGAACTACGTACATATCTGTTGTAATTTCTTAAAAACATTGTCATTTTTCTGTTTTATTAAAAAAACACAGCACAATTGGCCATATAATCTGTTGTCCTCCCTAAGAAATTGTATATCTTATAAATATTTTCTATATTGGAGAGAGGTCTCACAATGCAAAGAACAGAGCGTGAAGAAACCATATTAAAGATATTGTTTCTTTGTGAATAAAATTGTCTAGGATATTAGACGAGTGGCATTGTGACACAACAAAAAAAACTTTGTAAGGAACTGCATATTTGCTGTGGTTCCTTAAAAACATTGTCATCTTTCCGATTCGTTAAAAAATATTTATATTTTCTAAAAAAATAAAACAAATTGCCCCCTCGCCCCACGGCCCCCACCTCTAATTATTTGCTCGTTAAAGAAAGCCAAATTAATTGGCCTGTTGTTTATAAAAGATAGTGAGAATTAAATAACTAAAAGCAAAAGAGCTAAAGCGACTAGCATTAGGTTAGCTTTTGTCGTTTTAACGACTTCTCTGTCGGTCTGTACAATTGATTCCATTTTTCAAGTAACATCAACGGCAAACAGTATTTTTATAAAAATTATTATGATGGGAAACCTATAATCATAGAATGTCTGATATTTAAATTCCTGAACAGTATTAACAAAATTAAAAAATTCAAAGAACATGACATGATGTGCAAAGACACAAGTTTTAAAATTCAGTACATATTATTATGATGCGATTTGAGGTTTTTACATGCTTGAAAATTTTAACATTTCAATATTATATTTTTAGAAATTAAAATACGAAAATTATTGTAACTATGCATATTTTGCAACTATGGAAACCGATAAAATGGTTGTCAGATAAAAAAAAAATGTAAATCTGTTTTCCATAGTTTATACGTGTTGTATATCGATCAAAGTGCTAATAACAATGAACTAATATTTTCAAACTTCCTCATGGATGATCAATCCATTTTAAATTGTACCAACCTTAATTAAAACTATAAGAAAGATATTTGTATTTTTTTTATTTTATAATTATTTAAGTTATTATTAGCCACAGTTGTTATGGCGTAAATATAACTTACCCCATTTAAAATAACATGAATTTCAATTTCAACAAAAAACGCTGTCGGCAAATTGGAATTTTCTTTTTTAAGTGAAGGTTGGAGGTCAAGTCATTCAATTATTTAGTATTCAGTATTCAGTTTATAAATAATTATTTTATTTGAGTGTCGAACATGCGACATCTTACACAGATAATATTGGCAGAATTTCGAACTATGAAAATTAAATGCATATGATGATCAATCATATAAAAAATTTCTTCATAATTGGAGTCTATTTTACAATTTTATAACATTTTACTCTGAATTATATAGAAATCCATATATAAATATAAAATAAAATAAAAATATAGGCCAATTAACTCTATACCTCCTCACATTTGTATCTGATCTTTGCTATTATATCAAAGCTGATTCTCAATCGGCAAATTGGATTTGATGAAGGCTCTCTGAACAATTTCCGGTTTTGTCCGTTTTTCTTTTTATATAAACTTTCTAAGTTGATCGAGATTGAATGAGAGTCGACAGATACTAGAGAGAGAAAGAAAGAATAAATCTGACTATATATTAACATTTAAAGGAGTGAGAAAGAAAGAATCTGACCATAAATTAAATTGCAATGATGGTTGAGATCGAATGCCATTCGATACATCAAATCAGTAATTAAAATCTTAAAACATAGCATTAGCAATTTAGCATAGTCTGAAACATCATCATTTCTAAAGAAAAATGCGGTCTTCAAACAGCATTTGTACTATGTTTTGTGATGCTGATTTGATGCCATATAAATTTAAATTGTATTTTCCCCAAATGCTACTGATATAAAGAATAGGCCCAATTCTCTGCTCATAATCCTTCTTTTTCTATGAAATGAATTACAATTTCTTGTTATACTAATATTATAATTGTAATGAAATACTTTACTGTTAGATCCATGTTCTGACTATAGTGATTATTTATTATTCTTCCTTTTGTTTCCTCTCTCCGGTTTTTCTGACTACCAATCATTGTACGCGTTTGATTATTTATATGATAAAGTAGGTAAGTTAATGCACATGTTTGACATGTAAATTGTTGCTTTATAATTAGTACTTAGTAGCATTTATACAAATACAATTCGTCAAATGTATCCTCTTATTTGACCACCGAATCAACCAAGAATCATCAGTCAAAGGTACTCATTTTGGAGACACAATAATGTTTTTCATAAAAAAAATTCCGATATATTTGTTGATATTTGTACAATCACAGTTTCAGCAAATATAATTTTACATTTTAGAGAGAATTTCATATATACCACTCAAAAACTGTGAAATTACATATTTACCATCCAAATATTTGTAATTACATACTATCTAAAAATCTAATAACTCACAAATTTACCCAATATAATTTTAGTATATATCAAATATACCCAAAACTAAGATAAATTATGTTTAATTTTTTTTAAACGATAATTAATCAAGGATTAACTTAGCACCCTCTCTTTCTTTCCTTAGAACCGTTCTCCTTTATACTCAATATAAAATATTAAGAAAATATATTTCAAACTGACCCAGTAATAAAACACAGATTCTCAAATTCAGTTACTACTTTGATAGATATCAGCGTCAAATTCAGTATGAGTTATTTTGTTGAAAAAGTTAGAGTGGTTACCTTGTTTTAAACGATCAAGCTGGAGTTGGAATATTTATATCCGAGTTTGTTGCCCCTTCTGTCCGTGTTTAAGTGGAAGAGATGAGATGAGGAGAGAGTTTAAGTGAAAATGAGAAGTTACGTCAAAAAATACGGAAGGAAAATCTGTGCACAAAAGAGGAAGGGGTAGAGAAAGATAAGATACTAAATAACTTATTAATTATATTTTATATAATCTTAAACTTAATTAATTTCATTTTTTGATTAATTGGATAAATATGTGAGTTATTAGATTTTTAGATGGTAAATATGTAATTATAGAAATTTGGATAATAAATACGTAATTTCACAATTTTTGAGTGGTATATATGAAATTCTCCCTACATTTTAAAAGAAGCTTCTAAAAAATACAGATATATGCTGTACTATTCTGACAGTTTAGAGAAACAAAATATCACATACCCAGATGGTTCTTACAAAAATACAACAATTGTATAAACTTTCTAAGTGATGTATTTTTCTCAAAAACCACTAGAGCTTACTTATACATAACTTATTTAATAAGATGTCAACATTTAGTTCTTTCATAAAAAATTTAAATACAGGAGAAGGTTAACGGTGCAATTAAAAATGGGGATCCCATATCTAATAACTGGTTGCCTTTGTCGTTTCTTTATTTATCAATTATTTTGCCTTGTTGTTGAAGGGATGCTTTTCTGTCCCAGTTAGTTGTAAAAGCTGAATTTAGAAGAGAAATGAATAAATCATCATATCACCACTCTCCACTGCTACAGGAAACTGGACTCTCAATTTTGTTTTATTATCTTTATCATTTATTCAAATAACATATTATTATACAACTAAGATTTTTAAGTTTATAGCCAATTTAAAACGTTTGTCATTTAGGTAGAGTATCATTTTCCCGAACTTTCAGCTTCACAATTTAAATAAAGGTTTATGTCATTAATATATTTTCAACTAATTGTTATTTGGGACTAATTTATGGATGAAAATTAACAACGTCGTAGCCCACTTTCATTGTTTAAATTTTTTTAATTAAGTGTATTTGAAATTTAATTTTTCAAATTTCTAAACTTTTTTATATAATTCAATCCTGATGAAATGCTAGATGTACCTCATAAAATGCTAAATGTGTGCTTTAGTCAATGGTCAGAATTTCACTGTGTAGTTGTAATTTTGTGGAGACTTGGTTCAAGTTTCAACGATCGTATTTTACGTTTCAATATCAAAATTGAAAGTTTAAAACTTTTTAGTTTCGATTACGAAAATTGAGTGAGCTAAAGTGCATGATTATTTTTCTATAACTGTGTAAGCTATTTTATTGATAAAAATATTCTTGCTAATCACCTACTTGAAAAAAACAAAAAATAATTGTACTAATACAGTACAATATAGCATCTCTAGGTAAATGTCACTGGAGGTAAACAGAAACTATCATGTCATGTCGGATCAGTATTCTCCCAGGTACCTGAGTCGAGCAAATTAAAACTGACGGAGCAGATTAATTCCAGCCGGATCAAACTCAATCTGGTTCATGTGGAGACTGTAGGGGTCCGTTTTGAGATTCGTGCCACGCTAAGAGAATCGTCTGATAGTAATTGTCCTCAGTCAGGTAACCTGAGGGGATGTGAATTCATGTCATGTGTGATGTGTCCCCAATTTCCCGCTGTGCACACTATAGTATAGTGCTATTGCACAGATTTCTAAAATAAAATGATTAAAATGCAAGGAAAAAACGAAAAACTTACAGGCGTGCGTCACGCAAATCGAGATGAAATACTTTTATTTACGCGCTCTTGCTCGCCTCCGAGGTTCCGACACGTTAATGATGATAGACCGATTTGTTGTCTGTAGCATTTTAAAAAATAAATTCAAATTTTATGACATCAAATTGTTCAGAATTTCAAAATAACCAAATCAGTTTTTAGTTTTACTGCTGAGGAAAATGCCAACGTTTTACACTTAGAATAGCAAAATTTAAAGAGTATAGCAAAATGCTGTCATTTATTAAAATTATCAAACTGTTCAAAATCTCAAAATATATATAATAAAAACAATTTTTTTACCTCCGAGAAAAATGTCAACACTTTACTCCTAAAATATGCATTACTTAATAAAATTAAATTCATTAAAAAAAATGCAGTGAAAATGCTGTCAAATGATAGTATTTTTTTCAAGAATGAGATGTTGTGTTTTACCTTAGCATGTAAACGCACAAAAACATTTCGAAGTTTATCATATTATATGTGATAACTCATAAGTTAATTTTTTTAAATGCCACAGATAAAAAAAAAGGAATAATAAGGGGGCAATGTCAAGTCCCACACAATGTGTTCTGATAATATGAACAGCATAAATTGTCTCAAAGTTTATATTTGTTTTTAAAAAATTGTACGGAATTTATTTGTGTTTGAAATGTTTATAATTACAAAATGGATTCATAAAACTGATTTTTCCGTGTTACTGGATAAATTTGTACTAAAATTGGCTCAAAAGAAATAAATTGTCCTTTTCACTACAAATAATGCCACTCTTTGCTATTGCTGAACTGGTAATATTAACAGCACACAGTAATGCACAGGCTATTTGTCTATATATTACGCATATTTTAAATAATAGTAGCTGCAATACAATTTAATGTATTATCAGTTAGTTTTATCTTTTATGGCCTAGTGCTAGGACTTTTTATTTTGTGTACAATGAAAAATATAAACTTAAGTTACCGTTTAGTTGGCATTTATTTACATTTTTTGTAGATAATTATTTTTAAGGTAACAGTTTAATATTGGCATTTATTTTATATCTTTTGTTTACCGTTTAATTAGTTGACAAGCTGGAAACTCATGATTGTGTTTAATTAAGTTAGAAGCTGCAATAGTGTGATTAAATGAAATTCTTGTGATACAATGCTCATGATCCTTCTATTTATAGAAGAAACGAATCCCATATCATTGCTTCATTTAATTTCTCATGTCGTTGCTACTAGATATAATGTGTTCAATGTGATGAGTAAATTAAGATATTGAAGAAGATCAAATAATTACATGTGTATTTCCAGTGTTATCAGAACCGGACCGGAAAAAACAAGAATTGGTGACTTGTCCGGTTTAATTTATTTAAAGAATCGTTTGTGCACTTAAACCAGTCAAAACTGGTTTGATCGGCCGAATTTAACTGAGAAACCGCTGAACTATTCGGAGAAAAAATCTGGTTCAGAACACATTCATTTCAATTTTTTATTCAGAGCTAAATCACTGTGAAAAAACGAAGGGGAGCTCTATTGCAAAGGATAAGGAAAAGATGAGTTTCTGACAGTGTGGACCATTTATATAAAAAGTGTTTGCTGTAGCTCTTAAAATCTTTTAGTTGGACTTGATTCTCGAGAATTAGGGAACCAAGTTGTCTATTAATTTAATATTTTAAATTTAAGATTAAACACAACGCAATATTAAATGTTAAAAGATTATTATGAGCAGTGATTTTGGTATCTTGCAAAAAGAAACTTTTTTTTTAATCTATCAAGTTCCATTTTTAATTGAAAAAAATTATATTTATATTCTCAACGTGTTTATTTTTATCATGTATGTAACATGTTTTTTTTTTTAGAAAAACAAGATTTACAATTTAATTTGAGTGAGTGTATGGTACTATGCATATTACGATTTGGCACCGTGCTACGGCTCTATATTCGAGTTTTCAAATCCTAACGGTCGATCCGAACCGTTCATCTTGTTCTCCATATTAATATGTGTTTGGAGACCAAATTTTACATTTTTTGAAATCTTTTTACTATTTTTTTAGATTTATTGAAAATCACTGTTTTTGGATGGTCCAGAATTTTCAGATCAAGTGATTTTCTAAATATCTAAAAAAATAGTACAAAAATTTCAAAAAATGTAAAATTTGGTCTCCAAACACATATTAATATGGAGAACAAGATGAACGGTTCGGATCGACCGTTAGGATTTGAAAACTCGAATATAGAGCCGTAGCACGGTACCAAATCGTAATATGCATAGTACCATAGACTCACTCATTTAATTTTATCCTAGTTTTTTTAAAATTTTTAAATACTTTTGCCATATTATTAAAGTGGATCATAGAGATATGAAATTGACTTTAAATCTCTGCATCAATCTGAATTGAAAAGGTTTAAGAATTTTTTTTTTGATGATTTATATAATAAAATATAAAAAAGTTATATGCATCAAATTGGAATTGAAAAACAAATATATAAATATTATCAGTTGAATTATTTATGTAATGAATTTTATTCAAATTAAACTATATGCACAAAATATTACTGCGATTGATATTTCATAAGATAAGAGTTTAGCAGCTCAATAAAAAATCAAGCTATTTTAAAAAATCAGCAGTTGAACCGGTCGATCCAGTGGTCCAACCAGTAAACCGTTGAACCGAAATTTTACCGGTTTGATATCCGATCCGGTCCTATTAACATTGGTTATTTCTCAATTCTTATTAAATTGGAAGAAATAACAAGAAAGCTGATGGACTCTTATAAGCCGTCAAAAATAATTTCAAGCAGAGAGATCACACGCCAGCTTGCCAACTTTAAAAACAGACTCAGCTGTCAAGTGATCAGGATTCAGGATGAGGTCCGAAGATTACATCTAAGGCAATTTTCAAGTTTCAGAATGCGCACAATATATATAGCAGTTAAGAGATGATTTAAATTTTCCAGAAGTTACTTTTGTAGAACAGCGTCTGGTCCAACTCGATGGTCTATCGATATTAATTAGTCTCAAAATTACACCATTTTAATTAGTTGAACATATGCGTCTAATTAAAGTAGTCAATTTTCTTATTTTGTTTATTAAGTTGGAGTTGAGAAATATCATGTTGAACATGTATGCATCTAGAACTGTCTTAACTCTTAACACACACATTGAGCTTGACTTTTTTCATTAGTAATTAAATCTTTTTTTTTTTTTGACAAAGTGAACTATGCATTATATTAGAAGTTGCAAAAAATTATGTGTTCGGTTTTAGACATAATATTGTCAAACATTTATGTGTTCGATTTTTAGAATTCTTGAGATCAACATTTTAGTATATATTTAATAAGAAGAGAGATTTTTTAGGGGGTAAATTGGCAACATATGACTTTAGTCCAATATAAATTTATATGATTGATATATTTGGGTATTTTATGCAGAAATGTGACATGTACATAAACATGTAAAAAGGAAAATAATATATGGGAACACGCCATTATTTTTCTTTTTTAGTGCTATGTATTGCTCATCTCTGTCTTTTTTTCTTCTGATGATGATGATGACAACATGCACATGTTACTTGCTTACGAGAATTTATTATTTATAGAAAATTTTATAAAATAATAAAAGAAAAGAGAATAGTACTTTGGAATTTTGATGGACCAGAAAAAATATCTCTGATCCATAGTGTTTATTTTTTTTTTGTTTGTTTTCCGATTGTTTTGAATCCTCTGTGGTCTTGGACAATTGTACAATATGTTGTATGATGAATAGTAGGTCTCATTATTCACATAGCGAAAGCCACCGAAAATCCAAAACAATCCAGAAACCAAAAAAAAAAAAAAAATGGATGTGGAGAAATTTTTCCGGTCCAAAATTTGATGCTGATTTTTTTTCCCCGATCCATCTATGTACGGAACTTCCTGGATTACCTTTATCTTTCCTTATTTTATGCTATTTTTGTATAAATAAAAAATCCTGCTTGGCTGCATAACCCTTTAAGGGCCCGTTCGGCTCCCTACTGTTCACCGTGGAAAAAAAAAATTCACTCAGAGCCAAGTTATTTTTCCCACGATGAACAATAAAAATTAGTTCAAAATTATTGATTCTCATTCCCATTCTCATTCCTTAGCAGGCCGCCGAACAGGACCTAATTTTAAGAATACACATCTATTAACTCAAGTTCTAGAGAATTATTGACGAAATTTTTATTTCTAACATATTCACAAAAAATAAACCAAAACACTTCAATTTGATTATAATTGGAAATTCACTAAGGTCGTCAAACCATTTAGCGGCCTCAAAAACTGAGGACCACCAATTGATCCTGCGACCATAAACTAGCCACCAAATGAAATGACAGCTCGTTTTTTTTTGGTGGCACAGAGAACAAAGAAGAGGTTCTTTGAATGAACCCATGCTGAAAAGGGTCGTCATGCTGAAATTTTATATAAAAATTGTTTGTACCAACAAAAAATAAAAAATAAAGGGGCCGCTGAATGGTTTGAAGGTCTCTAAACTGGGGCAGCAGGATCAATTGTTTTGGTTTATTTTTTGTTGTTGTTATGGTATAAATAAAAATTTCGGGAATTATTGCATGCGCATTGTATTATTCACACATTCATCTCTCCATGCTTTAGTGGGATAATTATGGAGACTTAACTAGTTTGGTAATAATTGAAAAAGACTTGGGTCAGCTGTGTGATCATTTGATAAGAATTGAAATAGACCTAACGGTCAGCTTTGTCAAGTGTCATCAGGAGTTCGGTAAAGTTTGAACTCGAAAATCGAAATAGACCTAACAAGTCGACTTAGAATCTGATTTTATTAAATCAAGTCGAATCGAAACAACTCGTTCGTATTGTGAATCGCGCATAGATAAAAAAAATTTCGTCCATTTGATGTTGTATAAATTAATCACGAGCAGAATTTTTTTTTTTTTTTCCTACAATGAGATTTATCATCTCATAATGAATACGAAGAGATAGTAAAAAGGTTAAAAAAATGTTTCTTCTTCTTACGACGAGCTGTTTATAGTTTGAACTTGCCTATGATGAGCGTAACCAAAATAGAACAAATCAAATTTTCATTTTTTTTTCTTTTGAGTGCTGCCTCCAGATGTATTGCGCATCTCTGTCATTTCTTTATCTTCTTCTGGTTACTTGTAAAGGTTAATTAATTAATTAGTTGGTTACAGATTCTTTTAAGTTCAAGAAGACATCTGTTAACTAAAGTTCTAGAGAATTACCGCATGCGCCTTATATTATTCATCCACCTGGTTCTCCATTTTGGTAGTGGAATGATTATTGGAGACAATTAGTTTGATAAGATTTGAAATAGACTTGCAAGTATCACCTTTGTGTACTGAGAATTTACACTTAACTTTTCGAGTTTGTTTTCTCTACGATACCTCAAATTTTGAGTTTGGAATTTAGACGGTCGATCAAAATTCAGAGTTGGCATAAGTTGAAAATTTACGGGATCTCTTTAATATTTGTGTATTGTACGAACCGAATGGTTTGGGTTAATTTAAGTTACTGCAAACGATATGAATTCAGAATTTCCTCAGTTTAAATTAGGGTTGTAAATGAGCAGAGTTTGAGTGAGTTACCGCAACTCATGCTCAACTCATTTAGTTAATGAACGAATCAACTCGAATTGAGATGACAATAACGAGTTGTAAAGCCAACTAAACTTCAGTTCATTAGAGCATCTACATCCCAGCAATTCAAATAAGTTTCTAAATAACTGTTAACTACATTTTAAAAATTATAGTTTCTAAAGTTTTTAACTCTCACATTTCTGAAATTAATTTTAGAGTTTCTATTAAGTCACGTCAACAATAAAATTAAAAAGAAAAATAATTTCAGTCAATCATTGAACAAGTATAGAGTTTATAAACATATTTTTATTAAGAAACTCTCATGCATAGTTTCTAAATAAGAAACTCTCTTACATCTCTGAAAGTGGATTAAAAACTATCACATCAGATTAGAAACTCCCCTAATACCAGGAATGTAGATGCTCTTACCAACTCGAGTTGGCTCATAACTCGTTTGACTAGTCAATTTCCTTAGTTATATACTAGTAAGAGTTTATCTAAATACAAACAATTGAAATTGCTTAGTAAGAGTTTATCTAAACATAAACAATTCAAATATTATTAACAATACAACTAACAAAACATACAATTCGAACAACACCTTAGGAGTCATTTAGAAGGGCATAGGATTTATTGTGATAAATTTTGTGTAACTCAAGTAATTAATGAGCGAGTTGGGTATGTTCAAACTCAACTCATTTATTAAGCGAGTTAAAGCGAGCAGTTAGCAAGCGAGTATTGAGCGAGTTACGAGCTTGAGCGATTTCGTATAGCCCTAGTTTAAGTTATATATTGATTTATAATTTAGCCGTATTTATGTAATGAAGATAATCGAGCGTTAAATAGTGAATAGTTATTGGACAATTATTATTTTAATTAAAATTACAACAAGAGAATTTAAATAAGTAAAATTTACCTATGTGGTAGACATCAAGTTATAGAAGACATTAATTAGTGACTCATAAGTCATAACAAAGGTATTACTTTTAATTTTTACCAGTATTGTAAATAATGGTATGCGCTCGTAGGATGGACAGGGTACCGCCAAGCTATTAATGAAAAATAATCAGTCATAATCGGAAATAATCGGTAGATTAATAAAAAAAATCTATGACGGTTTGATCATCGCCAATGACTAATCGACAGATTATTCGATCAAAACGATCGTTTTTTACAACACTGATTTTAACAATGTAAATGCATTTCAAGTCGACTCTCAACAGAACAAAGGCCTCCCTCCTTTAGGTCAGCTGCCATTCCCCCCTCACCCCATCCCTCCACATTTCTCCATCCAACTATATTTTTTTTTCACTCCTTATAGGTCTCATTTTCGACGCAACACCCTCCCCTTTCTCTCGGTACTACATCCTTGAGTGAAGAGGAGAATGAGAGAGAGGGGAGGGAGCGGAGCCGATCGGAGCTGAGAGTGTAGTATCATCGGAGCTTGGAGTGTAGAATCCCATCTCGATCAAAGAGAGACAGTGAGTAGATCCAGTCGTCATTGGAGCATGGCGACAATCGAACATGCAGATCTGGTCGTGGAACGAGAGCGGAGGGATCAAAGCCGAGCAGAGTCGATTGGATCCAAGAGTGCGGCATCGTTGGAGCTTGGAGCATAGAGTTCTCATCTCGATCGGAGCATGACGGTGAGTAGATTCAATTGTCGCCGGAGCGCGGCAACGGTTGAAAAAGCAGATTCGATTGTGGAGTGAGATGGAAATTAAATTCTAAAATTTAGGATGAATGTAAATTTTTACTTTTATGTTATATGAGGAGATAAAATTTAGGATTTTTTAAATTATTTTTTATTATCAATATATTTGTTAGTGGTAATTTATAACGCTAACCATAAAAAAAAAATGTAAATGCATTTCAGATGTGATGAACACTAGCAAATTTTTCACAAATGATTGAAGTTTGGTGTTTTCAATCATCAATTGTAACCTTTTATAAGTGCATGTACAATGTTGCCGTTGTCAATCGATCACACAATCACATAAATTTAATTTTCTTCTCATTAGTTTCATTAATTATATCTTTATGTTGTTGCCTGCTGCCTTTGTTAATAAGTAATAACAAATTTCCCTGTGGCACCAGACAATAGTACCTCATATGGTACATATAATCACTTTATAGATTAGGATTCAACCACCTATAATTGGGACTTATTTAAGTTGACATGGCTCACCTCTGTTCCTGTTTGTATATGCTCTCCAGTTTTAAGGCTAAATGGATAATCCTGTCTCATGTAAAATCGGTCATAATGTACTAATTCCAAAAATAAAGCTGTTGAGTGGATAATTGTGCTGATTGTTATGGATTTACGATTGCATGCTACCATTTGCAAATATGTTTTTTTTTGGTAATAACCCACTTGTAATTATAGTTATTATATTGATTTTATGTTTATATTTTTTTTGGTGAATATTAAGAATTTTGTTTAATTGGAAGTTTGGAACAAATAAGTATAAAATTTAGTTATTCTTCTTGTGGGAGGCTGCAGCCGGGGAGATTTATAAAATTTTGAATTTTATTTTATGATAATAAAAGGTCAAACAATTGAAAATTGCAAATGACACTATAACAATTTTCAGCTTTACAATTGGAAATTGCAAATGGCACTATAACAATTTCAAACAAATTAACATTAATTAAACAAGCTTGTGCAATTGTTGCTATGCAATTGATGTTGTAGTTTGATTCATGTGCTCTTAAGTTTGATAAATAACACAAGCAACAAATTATCATTAAATATATCATTCTCTTTCATACGTTTGCTAAAGCTCTAAAATTCTCATTTTGTTTTCGTGTTGCTTTAATATAATGTTTGACAATTGCTTAAAAAAGTTGATGAAAATCAAAATTATTATGGTGTATTGGTGTGGGCATGTTAATTATTTTTGGTTGAAAACCCGTAAACAATTACATTGACTCAAAAATTTAAAAGCAACTTTTAGTTGTAAAACAAATAAAAAATACATATCTATATGTACATCATGTGAATACAAATTTAATAATTCTTGCTTGATTAAAATTATAGAAATCTTGTGATTGTTTTATGCGTGCGCTTATGTCTAATATTATTACAATACAAATTTGTGTGGGCATGTTAATTTGTTGATAGAAACGGAGAGGAAACGAATGATTGGGTTCTGTTTAAAGGTCAATGTATTGATTGGGACAGCAACTGGCCACGTTAAATACCTACTCCACGCACGGACGCGGCAGCAGATGAATCGGGCATGCAGAATTTGGTAATTACTTTCTCTGCAAATGGTCCCATACTATTTACACGACGCTGAGCCATACAATTTTTGTCTTCTCCCCATGTGGTGGGGAAATAAATCTGCTACGATCCTAATGGGGATTGTAGGGTCTACGATTCTAAATCTAACTTTTCATTTGTTTTGAGATTCGTGCATAAAAATAACTTCTATAGAGATTCGTACAACTCAAAAAAATGAAAGGTTAGATTTAGAATCGTAGGACCCTACAGTCCCATAGGATCGTAGCAGATTTATTTCCGGTGTGGTGGCTATCCACGTGTTCTTGGCCTAGGATCGGGGACTTACTGGACGAATTCGGTTACCCTCAGGTAACTTAATTTTTGAGTTTTAATCCAGACCGTCCGATGTGGCCCAACACGAAATTAAAGGGCCCGTGCGTTCGTTTACGGACTGTATTTGTCCGGACATCTAATCGGACGGTCCAGATCAAAATTCGAAAATTAGGTTACTTTAGAGGATACTATACTAGGGGAGAACGCAAGCGCCGACAGGACCTCTTATTTTTACAATTTTATGTCAATAAATTACTACGAGGTACTAGATGTACTCCCACGCTCGGCTGAGATAGTCAGATACATACGAAGTTTTAAATACGATTGTCAGATTTTTTTTTTTCAATTTATAATTAATTATTGCATAATACATAGAATAGTAGAATTCCGGACCGTTTGATCATTTTTTACACGGAGATAGAGATCTGTGCATCAAATTTGTAAGTGGGATTGAACTGAATTCTGATAGGATGGTCGAGATTCTAATCTAATATCTGAGTTAACGCAGAGGAAATGATCTCTAAAATTATAGAGATGTATATTATAAAAGAGTTGGGTTACGGTGAGTTGCGAAGTAAAACAACTATTTTACTTTACGCTCATATTTTGCGATTTTAAAATTCAAAATGTCGATCCAAACCGCTCAACATGATCTCCATATTGAAATGTGCTTGGAGACCAAATTTTATATTTTTTAGAATTTTTTAACTATTTATTAAGCCACTTTGAAAATCGCCGATCCAGCGGCACAGAAATTTTTACTGTTTTTACTGTTCACCCGGATTTTCAGATTTTCAAAGTGGCTTTAGTAAAAATATTCAAAAAAAATATAAAATTTAGTTTTCAAGTATATTTTAATATAGATTAAACATCTAACGGTTTGAATCGGCTATTTAAACTTTGAAAATAAAGATATTGCGTGAAGTAAAAACGTATTTTACTTCGCAACTCACCATAGCCTTACTCATTATAAAATATATCTAAAATTCATAAACTATTTTTTTAATAAAACTAATAAGATATTATTATAATTTTAAATTTATTAATGATTGTGAGAACTTCTCAATTTACATGTTATTACGTATCGTATAAACATATGGAATCTGGTGTGGGATATACGCTGTACAATTTAAAAGAATTAATGACCCCACCGACATAAATTTATACTTAAATTCTGACTTATTAATTATTAGTTGATTACATACACTTATTTTGCAAAGTTGTATCAATTATTTTGTGCCAATTCAAACCTCTTTTAATATGAGATGATTGTTAAAATATTCAATTTCGGTGCCGGTACTGATCAGTTTCAGATCTATAATTCCATAATATGACAATATTTTAATGAGTTGTGTTTTTATTATTATTTTATGAATCCTAATTTTTTTTATAACAGTAACAAATGCGAATGTAAATACAAATGCAAATATTAATTAATACATCATACATACAGGAACAATTTAGGTCATATTTGAGTTCGATTGGTTTCACGTCCATCTGATCTGTTTTAGAATCCGTATGTGCTAGATGCACGAATATTAAAGCAGCCACTAACATTAAAACGATATGCACAGATTCTAAAGCTGATCGGACGAATGTGGAACTCATTTGAGCCTGATGGACGTTAGACACAAATTGTTTCCCATACATGCTCTGGAAGCTGGAAGCTGGAAGCAAGGAACAGGTATATAGTGAATCCAAGAACATATATAGACTCGCTAACCACCGTCCATGTAGACCCTTGTCAATTATTAATTAACACAAACAATATACAACCTAAATACCTTAATATAATGGCATGCTCAAGTAATCATTGATTCGTTGGTGACTTGGTGTGCATTTATGCTTAGGCATCCATGTGGTTAGTAATTTGAGGAAAGCTAAGGTTTGGATTCTCTGCTACCACATAATATTGCAAAATCACTTGAGACAATTAGAAAATCACTTGATCTAAAAATTCTGGACCATTCGAAAGTAGTGATTTTCTACCTACCAAAAAAATAGTAGAAATATTCTAAAAAATATAAAATTTGGTTTCCAAGTATATTTTTATTATGATAATAACGTTGAGTAGTTTGAATTGAATATTTAAACTTTGAAGACAAAGATATGAATACAATGCACACATTGCAAAGTACGGTAGCCTCACTCTATGATTTATATCATTTTGTCTGCACAAATATAAAATATTATGATGTTTTGATCTTAATTTAATATTGGCGTAAATTTCTTTTATATGAATAATTTCTGAATGTATATATTTCAAATAATTTATTTCTATCAAAGCATTATTGAAAAGCATTTGAACCTTTCTATTCTTTAAGTAAAGATTGAGATATCTTTTTCCATGTATGGTTAAAGCATAAAGTATGCAAGCATAACTTTCTAATGTCACATCATAATTTATTCTTGTTTTGTTGAGCAAGTGAGAGAGTGAAAGAGAATAAATAAATAATGATAATATCAATGATAAAATTATTGTGATAACAATAACATCAAGAACATAACCCATCACCAAAAAAACATTATTATTATTATTACTATTTTTTTGATGGTTGGCATAAATAAATGTCAACAAATGCATTGATAAGAAAAAATTTATAGACAAGGCTAAGACTGGCAAAAAAATTCGTAGTTCGTGATTCGATTCGGGTTTGATTCGAGTTTAATTCGATTCAAAATGGGTTCGAATTGAAACGAACCAAACCGGGTTCAGTTTGAAATTAATTCAAACCAAACTCAAACCTAACCTGGTTCGATCGAAATGGGTTCGGTTACTTTTATGGTTCGAATCTCATAATAACATCGACCGTTCATTTACCTGATAAAATTAAAATCCAAAATAGAGAGTCATAATTTAACTTAGCCGACACTCCCTCGTTCTCAAATCTCAATAACCTAGTTCTCTCTCCACCTCTTCCTAATTCACTCTCCCTCTAGCTCTAAAATCTAGCCGACGCTCTCAGCGACTGGCTATCTCTCCGGCTGTCACTCCTCTCTCCGGCCTAGATGACTGTCTCTCCTCTCTCTTCGGTCGTCTCTCATAGTTCATACCAGGAAAGTCGTTTCTGATGTATTTTTTCATGAACAATTTTTCAACTTAAAAACACTCATTTCATAGTTCATACCAGTAAAAGGAAGTCATGTGAATTTTGTCCCGCGAGAAAAAATTAATGTATAAACTACCGGTATAACTAGGGCTGCTAAAAAATAATTTAGTTCATGTTCGATTCGAAAAATATATACATATTACTATTATTTTTGTTTATATCAACAACAAAAACAATAGTAATAAAATAATAATAATAAGAATAATGAAAATACAAAAAGTAACAAACAATATGACAACAATAATAAGCATAATGAATTATTTATAACAGTAATCATAATAAGTTCTTATGAATTTCATTTTTAGTTCTTAGGGAATCGTAGGAATATCTGATAACTTATTACACTTAGAAAGGCTTTAGAAGTTTGGAACTCATAACTTATTTTATTTTCACCTATGCCTCTTTAAATGATTCATAATTTATTCTTACAAGTGAGAAATAAGGACCTCAATTCTCACAAGCGCTCCAATCAAATATGATATTTTGGTTTTATTTGGTACAAAACCATAATGAGTAAAGTTGGTTAGGCTCGTCTCAACGATTTTTCACTGTGCTCTGTGCTCCGTAAAAAAGCCGAAAAAGTAACCGTACTAGATTTGAATGTGCCACGTGACAAGAGATACTAATTTCATGCCTAAAGTAGATGGGTACATTTACTTTTTCACACTCAGGTTTAATTTTAATCACACCATTTATCATGCCCCCGCTGTCATTTTTAAATCCTCCTCCTGTTTGTATGTTTACAGATTTTATGGAAAAGATCTTGTTGCAAATTGCAATTTGACCTCTCCACGAACCACTTTGAGCTGCGATGGGACCCACTCGTCAGTTACTCGTGCTTAAATTAAATATATTTGACGGTGTAATTTAGAGCTGATGGGGCCCACACATGTTTGAACTTGGAACAGCCTTTTTGTACCACCCTTGCTTTCCCATTGTCTCTCTCAATATATATTTCTAATACTGTTCGATTCATATCTTAAAGTAATTCAAATGAGTTTGGATCTGAACCGTTCGATCAATCCGTATTGACACGGGTTCGGATCGGACGGGCCAGATCTAATCTCATAATTTGAGTTACTTTAGGGGATTGATTAATAAAATAACAAACATTACATACACACTTTAATCACAGCTGTTTATAAAACCGACCTTTATAAACTCGCTCTCTTAACCAGCTCTCAGCGCTCCCTCTTCCCTCGAATTTCTCTCACTAGGAAATCATGAAGAAGGCACAATACCATGAGCTCAACAGCAGTTCTTATCAACTGCACATACATCCCTTGATCTCCTTCATTCTAGGAGCAGCCATGGCGACTGCGTGTATATTCCTCTACATCTCTGCGAACCCGGGTTCAACCTCGAGCTTTAACCCGAGCCCGAACCCGAATCCAATGGAGCTCTCCGCTAACTGGACTGGTGCGAGTAAGCAGGAGCAGGTTGATCAGGGGGTCTCAGAAGAAATCAAAGAAGAGGTGTTGCAAATGGAGGCGATGGAGGCTGGATCAACTGGACAAGAAGCCAATACTACTGCCCTGATCCCTACACCAGCTCCCGAGGTGATTTAAAGTATTTTATGATTTTTTGATATCTTTTTGGAAAGGGTTTAATAAGTTTTAGAAATATTTGAGTTGGTTCAAACTCCAGGATGCCCATTGCCAAAGTTTCACACTTTTTGGGAATGGAGGCAGGCAGGACTGGCCGACTGGGTGAACTTTTGTATGAAACACCCTCAATTTCGTTGAAATTACATAGTATCATTTTTGTGAATGCTTAGTTTAAGTTCGTGTTATTAACAACTGGCCATTTGAACCTATTTAAGTTGGTTACAATTAATTAAATATGGAAGTTTTAAAACAACTTTCATTATTATCGCATTTCATTGTGCTCTTGTTGGAAAAACTGTTTCTTATTTAATGTTACTTTGGTTCGTTTCATAGCAAAATTACTAAAATTATCCAGGCTTGTAAGGCTGTAGCACAAAAACTTTGCCTTTCTTGTTTTGAACGGGACAACTTATTAATCATGAACTTAACCATAGCGAGAAAATGAATTTTGATTTTGATGATGTCTTTTCCTTTTCAATTATCTTGTTATGTATTGCATTAACCTTAATTACAGTTAACAACTTTTGATAATAATAGGAGATTTATGTTTAAGATGTGACCGGTTGTTAGAATGGAGCGATGCTACTTTTATATTTTTTTAGGGATATTGCAAATTTGCCTTTTAGTTAGAAGAAATTTATGTTAAAGATGTGACAGGTAATTAAAACACAATAATGACTTCATGTTTTTGGTATGTACAAGGAAAAAAAACAATTAAAAATTATTGAACTCACATGAAACACTTTAATACTGGTGGGTTTTCGTTGAATTAGCAAGTAAACAACACTTCTAATTTAAGGGTTCTTATGTAATTTTGTAAAAATCTGAGACTTTTGCATTTCCTTTTGTATTTCCTGTAATGTCATGGAAATTTGTGGTACCAAACTAAAAAAGGGAACTCTTTCGGAGGGTAGGGCTCATTGAAATTGTGGAGAGAACTCATAGATTATGAACTTATGGTTAAGTAAAATTGAAATATGAAAAATCTAATATTCATGTACCATGTACAGTAGAAAAGATAAATGTATAGAACTGTTAGGCCATCCTTTTCGACCAACACCAAACTATTCTAGCATGAAAGAAAAATAAGTGAATGGGAAATGTTTAGTACCCACCTTTTAATGGCCGTGAGCTTACCAACCTTGACTTTTTAATATGCAAAGAATTATTACATGGGCACAAAATACACATGGTTCATGTTGTGTACTAAAGGTATAGTTTTGACTAGGTAAAGACCTGTTGAAAATTTTGGAGTTATTTTTCACATCCCTTCAAATCTCCTCTTGTGCTGCCCCATTCGGGCCTTCTTTTCTTTTTCTTTCTCACAATTTAGCTGTACTTATTATCAAATAAAAAAAAGAAGTCTCACTATATCATCAATACAAAAGTGTTACATTCTATATATCAAAGAATTATTAGTTTATCATTAGATTAAATTTTAGGTTAGTGAAGCCTCCTTTTTCAAGGAATCCACTTCGGTATATAGGTTATTAATATTTTGTATAGAAAGAATGCTTCCAGTCAAGGGTAGGGACTACTTTGCTTACAACACTGGTCTTTTCTCTTGTGAAAAAGGTCTTAAAAATATTCAAAAGTTCACATGGAACATGCCTAGACCTGTCTCTGTCCTTTTGGCCCACATATTAGAGATTCCTTCTTAATAAACAATGATAAATTTAAGAAAATAACTTAATTTTTTTTAAAAGAAAAGCAAGTGCTGTTTCTTTGTACCCCATCCCTTTGCTTGCTAGCAAGGACAGGAAGATCAAGAGATGGGGAATTGTATATTATATATGTATCGGACTTTGCTTATATACCCTTTTAAGTACAGGTTTTACAGATACTCATTTTGGTCATTGTTTTATTCATTTATTGTGGCTTTTAGGCGAATGATCCATTGAAGGAATTGGCGGAAGTGTTGAAAAAAGCAGCCAATGAAGACAACACGGTAATACTGACACAAATTAATGAGGCATTTGCCGCACCAGGCTCATTACTTGATCTTTTTCTAGAAAGCTTCCACGCTGGAGAGAACATTGAACGTCTATTGAATCATCTTGTTATGGTCACAATGGATCAGAAAACCTATGACAGGTAAAGCCCATGTCCTTTTTTTTCAGAGTGAGGTTATGATAATATGCATATTACATATCGACCCGATTTTTTTAAAAATACCTATTTAATAAATAAATTAAATTAAAATACCCAAGTTTCAACAAAATTTATAAAAATACCCCAACCGCGGATTTTATCCGCGCTCCGGAATTTTTATTCCGGAGCGCGGATAAAATTCGCGCCCCGAAAAAAAAAAAAAAAAAAAAAAAAATTTTTTTTTGGTCCCGAGCGCGGATAATATCCGCGGGCCGAATTTTAAAATAAAATTTTTTTTTTTTTTTTTTTTTTTTTTAGAGTCTGCAGAAAAAAAATTTATTT